>NC_091137.1:44278470-44578470 GCF_041381155.1 Argopecten irradians | reverse complement strand
CTCACTGTAACATATTCGTTCCATCCCATCATGGAATACCTTATAGTGACAAATTAGTCCCCATCAAGCATCTTACTATTACATACTCGACCCTCAAGTATTGAAACCGTCATATTTTCGTCCCATTCTTAATGTCATAAACTCATCCCTTTCAAACATCTTAATGCCACATTCTCATCCCCTCCTAACATCTTACTGTCACAAACTCGTCCCCTCCCAACTGCCACCACATACTCGTCCTCTCTCAACACCTTGCTGTCACATAATCGTCCCACCCCATCGGTACTAGTCCTTATTCGACTAAAAACTGCATTTTCCCACTTCTTAACATATTACTTCACAAACGCTTTACACTTCATACCTATCTCATCCGGACAAACATAAATTTTACCACATAACGCATATACGCTATCATCCTAAGTTACCTGTTCTATTCTGTTGCCTCCAGTTTTACTATGAGATAGTCCAGGGGTGTAGAGATCGTAAGGGATCGGAACCCCTGGAATATCGAGGATGATACGCTATTAACAACTCGCCATATCCCCAACACATATTTCGTAACAAAACGCGTCCCGTCCCCAACGATTTTCAGTAAATTATCATTGTATTATCACTCCCCTCCCAACAAATAGCAGGTATGCAAGCGTCCCTTTATATCAATGTTGTAGTATCTCGATTTGCTATCTGGCTACATACTCGTCATTTTTCTGAGGTATTAGACCATTCAGACGGACTTCGTCAAGGGGCCCCCTTATCAGTGCTATTGTTTACCGCTATACTGGACGCGTGAAGAAGCTCTTAACCTCGCTATCACAGGTCACGGTAATGCCGAGATTCCGGGGTAGATAGTAAAAATCTCATCGCAGATGTATCTCCTTCAATCGGACACTTGACTGTAACATGTCCATGAAGGTGTTAGCAACATTGTCACTTAAATATGCATAGATACAATTGTTATGTACGTTGATAACATCACATTGACTAACACTTAGATACGCCTATTGTTAAACCACAAAACATATACCTGGAATGGTTGTATTATTTAAAAGAACCATTCACGTTTGGTTGCATCATGGTTTGCCAATACACTGTAATTTGTCCTTGTCTTTGGCATTTAAGAAACGAATTTTGTAGCGATTTATTTATTCAGAAAGTTTTATTATTCTATATTATTAAATTATAAAACCCGTTTCACCCACCTGTGATTGTTATGAACCTCTATATGGTATTTTTGCTCTTCATGATGGGAGTGACACGGGTTTTGATACGAAATCTACTGTCCTTTAGGTTAGACGTACTAGTATATAAGAATAACGTTTGTTGATCATAAGAGGCTATTTTACGAACTTCTCTTTTCTTTCCTAAAAAAACTTTCTTGGTTTGTCTAAAATCACACTGCCTCATGTTTGGTGTGTAATTTAGCCTTCGCCCCCTCGCCGCAAATATACGAGATGTTCCAATTACTTTTAATAGTTTCATTATGTCCTGGGACGACTGGCTTCCTTGTTATTCGTTGTTACGTAAAAGGCGACTAAATTTATGATCTTATCATTTCTCTTCTTCCTAACTGACTTTATTCTTCCTTTCGTCTCCCTTGACACCACCTCACTTTTGGCCTTTGGTTGAGCGCTCGCCCATGACGTTAACTTAATCAAACAAGCAAACAAATCAATAAATATTCTTCAGAAAGTATAAAGTGTAAAGTAAAATTAATGAGATACATTGCTATTTAACCACAGTATCTCAATAAAGCAAGCATGGAAGAGAATGCCAAGCAATATTAAAAGGAGATCTGAATAAGTGCTGAAGTTAATTTCGCATAAATCGGTTTCTTTTCTTAAAACATACACGCCATTTTATCTGATGTACACTGGAAAACGTTTTCATTGGTTGTCAAGAACGGGTGGTGACGTCATCATTTGTACAGTATAATAATGTTACTCCGTGATGACGTAACAAAATGGCGGACTAGTCATTGTTTGATTTTTTGTATATCTTGCATTTTTAAAGCAATTTAAAATGATCGCTGAGTGAGATGATAAATGTACTGGTATATCAAATATTGAAGATTCATCCGACATTTTATAAAACCTGTCACGAAGTTTTCATATATTTGCTCGCCAATGTTAACACACATGAAAACATCTAGGACTTGTCATTTCAATTTAAAACTTATTCTTATAGTTGATATGGACGTGAATGTTATCTTATAAAAACATACATTTATAAGTGAAGTTTTGACGTGTCTGGAAAATCCTCCAAACACGTACTAGTGCTATGGTTATATACCGCTGCCGGAGACAGTACGGGGGTGTTCAGAAAATCCCCCAGTATTGTCCGGAACACCCTGGGAACGACAATAGCCACGTATCGTGTCGGGGGTGGAAACAATCTACTTGAGATCACATAAACCTTGCTATTGCCCGGATCACAATGTATGTGAATTCTTTTAAACAGTCGGATGATCTGATACGCGAGTTTATATAAAACTGCAGTACCTTGTCATTCCGACAAAGGTGCATGTGACGAATTGTCTGTCGAGAGACCGCTCTTTAGGACGAGATAGTCCCTTTGTGTACACATATATAAACAGGTATTTATGCATATCACTGAAATCGTTCGATAAAGGTCTCAAGGCTCCCGAATACAACTGTAAATATGTATCTGTTGTGAGGTGGATTGTTATCGACAGCTGAGTCGGAATGGTCTGCTTAGACCACACAAAAGGGACGGGGTATAGTAACAATTTAAAACCAACACAGGGGGGAGGGGGCTAGTGTCGCTAAATCACTGTATTTTATAGGTATTTCATCGACAATAGCGTCTAATGGAATAACCATCAAACAGATATACATGTAAAGTCTGTCAAATCGGTTTTCACTTTTGGTTGACAGGGTCAAATTTATTTATCTTATGATTCATTGATTCAAGAGCGGTACAGTATATTCTCGAAATGGAATCAAGTTTGAATGAGGCATGTCTTACTTGAAGAATACAATAGTGAAAATTTTTGTACCTTGACGAATATTATGGCTTTTTTACACAACTTAAAAGATTTACTATGAAAAGTACTTTTGGATTTGACTTCCGGGATATCTCGGTGCTCTAAACTGGAACCTCCGAGTTTCCTCTGACTGTAGCACCAGATTTTGATATTTTGACAAATAGGTATACCTATACATGAACCAGATATCTATCTGTATGTGCCCTGGTCGTGACTTTATCTGTGAGGATATCAAAATATATCACGTCATGATATCAGATGACACTAGAAATATATTTCTCAGAATATGCAAGCATAGTATCTCATTTTTAAGCATTTTCTCATCCAAACCAAAAGTGAAGACTGCTTTAGACTATGTAACCAAAATTGGCAGGATACCAGAGGTAACTCCAATTTGAAATAGTCTGTTTCACTTTCTGAGGTCATGGATTTAAGTCCATCGAGATTTGAGTTAACTAGGAATGTTTCCAAGAGTGTCGAAGTCTGTTGTAGGGGTTAGAGGAAACTCTGACTGTTTTGTCAGAATGTCCAAATATGGTAGCAGGATTATAGAAAACTTGGACTCTTTATTTACCTGGCTAGGTAGAAACTTAATTCTATTTCTCGATTCATAAAAATCCGAGCGGACTTAAAACTTAATTAAGGTAGTCTGTGTGCCTTAATGAAGTTAAATAGGTTCGATTGTCAGCATGATCAATTGAAGATCCGTGCCCAGAGGTACATATATAGTCACTACAAGGATTATGTCACAGAGTGCATTTGACATGTGATAATGCTAAGATAGATTAAACTTGCAGGTGTGACAATCACAGGTATACAGGGAACTTTGGTCCTCCAAACAGTGGTCATGTACGATCAAATCGATCATCTAAATGCAATTTTTTATATGATTATAGGTAAAACTAGCATGATACCATGGTAACTTTGTCCATGTTTATAGTCCTGAGTTACTTTTCAAATTTATTTTTATGAAGCTTCGCTAGGTATCCACCCGTTTGTTATCGACGAGTGGAATTAAATTTTGTTAATCGAGTTTTTAATGTATAAGATCTTAAATCATAACTTTGTGTTCATTTCATACGACATTTTATAAAATGAGTCTTAAGTTTTAGTTTTGCGAACCCTGGCGAGACGAGTTTCATAAAATCCCTTGAAATGAACACAATTTACAAGATACAGTTGATCAGCTAACTACAACAGTCTACATTTTGAAGAAGCTCAACGTCAAAATTTTAATGTTCCAAATGCGTTATTTCATATTTGTCCCATTGTGATAGCGATATCACTGCCTCCATTTAGGTAAGACTTCCTTTTGCATCACAACTCAAAAATGTTAAATTTATGTATTGTGCATTATTGTTGACTTATTCAATCATAAGAAAATAAAGAGACAAAGTTTCATAAGTCTTTAGATGACGACACGTTGATCCTACACCCCACCCCCTCCAAAAAACTCCTTACATAGAGAGTTTACTTACCTTTTTCAGACCTTGTAACTGTATTTGGAGGCGTTCATTAGGGATATTTCAAATAGATTACTTCCGGCCCGCACATAATCTCAGCAAGGTAAAGATCAAGTTAAAATGCACCATCATCTGTTAAGATTCGTGCATACTCCAGATTCCGGACCCACAAAGTTTTCAGAATGGTTTGCAGTAATATGGGCGTATCATAAGTTCGACAATTCGTTGTAAGCTACCCAACAATCGGTGACAAATCACTGCTGGAATCTGCCATATTACAATAAAATCACAACAGGTAACAAAGATATATAATCTCCTACGCGTTTGATATGAGTTTTGATTCTGATATTTATTACAAACGTTTATGTGAAAATGATTAATAAGTCATATAAGTAAATATAAATACATGAAAAAAGATTTGATATATCATCAAGTGCTCAGTGGAACGGTGGATAGAGCACCGGACCAGAAACTAAGGTGAGTTGAAAGTCGGTGGATCGAATCCTACTGGAGGCATACATTTTGTAAATAAAATTGAAATCTTAATATCTTATGTATGTTATATATTGTGATTTGAAATATGGTGTCGAGTGAAAAAAGGTGTATTGTAGAAAAGAGAAATGACATTTTAGAGAAAAATTATTTTTAAATATTCAATTATATAAATTCAATTTCTACCCCCAAAAAGCCAAGCTCCATTTTTTTTCTTATTGACCCCTTAAAATAAACCCCTTTAGACACTTGGGGGGTACCAACCCCCAGTAAATTTGATTGTGGGTGTAAAAGGAAGTCTGTCCATCCCTTTAAGTATATGTTCAGTCGAAACCTCATTTATCCGATCTCGTATGACTCAAATGCACTGTTTAATTCGAAGTATTTTGTCGTCACGTTGTAATCAAGTAAATGTAAATCGAAAACACATGTTCTCGGATAACTCGAAGTGCTACCATGGTCTGTCGACTTCGAGTTACCAAGGTTTGGCTGACTAAAGGAAATGTAAATCGAAAACACATGTTCTCGGATAACTCGAAGTGCTACCATGGTCTGTCGACTTCGAGTTACCAAGGTCTGGCTGACTAAAGGAAATCAACAACACGGACGAGAGCGAAACATGAGATACGTTTATTGCAATGTATTATAAATAAATACGATGTAATAATATGTACAGGCGTGTTAAACACGTGCGTGATAAATGGACCACAGACATCTGGGGACAAAACGCGATTAAATCCAAAAATTAAAAAAAAACATGTCGACCACCCCAAGTGATATTTGAGAATGTTCGATAAACATGATCTAACATACAAGCTCTGCTCCGTTCATGCATATGTAGTAATTTAATGCAGTTCCCGGAGTTACAGAAAGTTTTACTTTAAAATTAACTATACAATGATTTTCATAAAATCATCGACTTCCTTATTCTCTTTCATCATTAGTTTAGACTTGTTTGGAATCTGCAGCGACACGAATAATGAAAGTGGATTGTTGTTATTCAAGCAAATCATTGTTATGAATATTTCATGTTTGACTTATCACGGAAATAGTTTGTGCAAAAGCAGCATTTAATTTGGAATTTGAATTTCTAAAATGAAGTATAATAAAATTCTTTGATATTGACTTTCATACAGGTATTTTAATTTGTTTTTATATAAAAATAAGGAATGAATCAAGACTGATTTTTTTAGATGTACAAAATGATAATAGTAGTTTTAAAAAATCAAGATGTGACAATGAAAAAAATGAATTAAACTATACAAAAATGTTTGATTTCATAAACCCCGTGGACATAATACTGTATACACACCGCCCAGTAAACAATAAATAAATAAATAACTTTATACAAACAATTTTCTGAAATATTTCATATGTTACAAAATATTCGAGAAAAAACATGTAACTGATTCTCTGAAACGATTATTTGATTTAGTCATTTAGAAAGTGATTCCAAGCTATATCTACTTTGAATACAAGAGCGTACCAATGCAACCATCGATTGGATATATTTCTAAATGAGAAACGGACATCAGTTATCTATTTCTAGATATTACGCTATCACTAGGGAATTGAAATTGAATATCTCAATGGTTTTCTGATACACAGAATTTGATAAAGCAACGAAATGGTTTTCTTCCATTTTTCCACTGATACACAAATGACGCAGTGCATACATGCGATACACAATGATAATGTGGCATTCTTTTCAAGAAAATATGAGGAAATATATTTCAATGACATGGATAATTCTACGTCATAAGATCAAAGGTGCTACGCGTCCAAGTTCGTGCTGTGAAAAATAGTTTTAAGAAGAAAAGTAGACAAATAATATTCTGATCTTTTCAGCTAATTACTACCACAATGGTATTTAAATATTACAATTATTCACATTTTCTATCAAATCAGTGATATTCACACGTAAAATTAACATAGCCGCGAGGGAATATCTGAAGAGTCATTGATTTTAAATTTCCAATGAGTGATGAGGGTTGGGTGGCAAAGCGTCACCTATAGCGGCACAAAACGTCATTTCCTGGTTTCTAATGACACCACATTTCTCAGAACTTCATAGTGCACTGCCTACCTAGTCAAAATGTCACCTTATAAAATTATGAAATAACTGTAACATATACAGAAAAGTAAAGTCTTGTAAATATGATACGGCATATATCTGCTGCTAAATTATTATCATGTATTTTTAACACACCGACGAGCATGCGCACTTCCATCCTGTGTGAAGGATATGCCGCCACTCTGACGTGTGCGGTTAAGTACACATGACCCCTTTCGGTGACATCCAACGATCACGTCACCCTCTGACAGGACCTGTCATGACGTCATCGGTATATAAGCGGTCTCAACACTATTTCATAGTAAACGTTTTGAAGATATAGATTCTTGTCTCCAGTTTGGGCGGAATAATCATTCTTAAGGTACACTCGTTTCGTTTCTTTCAAATGTGGATTGCTTGACTATCCGACAGGGGATGTGCCCTAATTTTATCAGGTCCACACATAATCTGTCGAATTCAATTCACAATCGCTGTCCAGCGTACACCGGTGTATCTATAGATACGGGTTAGTTGTATTTAACAGTCTCATCCACAGAAACAACACGGCAACCCCTCAGAAACGGGCCGGTCTGTCGGTGAAATATATAATGATACATGCATCACTCTGCGCAGAAATATGAGGTCTGCATAGAATATAGTTTGTTGATATGATTGGTTACACATCCATTTTTCATGCCGTCCTGTGCACCGTCCTGGGATTTTTGTTCGGGTGATCCGGCCGAATCATCGGATGATGTTGGCATATCCATGAATATATTTGATCCGTCAACACCGGGAAACACATTCCCTACAAACAAAAATTATAAGATAATCATGAATTCTGATTATAACCACGTTTCAGTAAACAGTAAAATACTTGCATTACAAATACGTGATAAGTTGATAAAAAAAAATATTAGGAAAATGCAAATCGGTAACGAAATGCTTCGTATGCCAACAGTTATTAACTTCTTAAAGTGTAAATACATACAAGGAACTTATACCCCCTGAAAAGGAAAATCCCCCATGCCGTCTCTTTGAATACTTCTGTTCTCGGGGTAATACATCGGCATATTAACCCAATAAGAAGTCGTTAATTGTATATTATTGTTTGCTATTGCACATACCTTCTATATCGTTCGAAAATATTTTCCTGCTTTCATCACCCTCTTGGACAGGAAATCGATCTTGATCTATATCAGAGTTCTTTCCCTTCCTTTTCCGGTCTTTACCACAAGAATCGGGACTTTGTCGTCGTGACATTTTCTTCACCTGGCCAAAAAAGGTCAAAGGTTAAGCTGACAAGTAGGTAAATTATAAATAAAGATAATCCATGAGAGTTTTACACCCAAGTAATGTTATTATTTATATGCATGGATATTGTTTTCATTTCACTTTCCAAATAAATATTTTTTAACCTTCGTTTTCATAAATTGCAATGTCATACGCTTGTCAACTTATCAGAGTAATGGATTGTTATCTACAACGTCTCTTGTCACATGTGTAGAGAAACAAACATCATGTATTGATAGCTGTTGCCCTAACGACACCATTTCTGATCACGTGGTCAATGTCACAACACGATGAACAGAATTACGTGTCAAATGTCCGGATTTCTGTCTACTGTTTTAACAGCGAGTGTACCACAACACCTCAAACAACGACTCATGTACTTTAAACAGTCGTTATAAGCACGCCATCTCTTTGATGAATAATTCATGTTTCTTATCATTATAAGGACAAATTGAATATGAAATTATTCTTTTCTAACCCCCAAACCCGACAGATGAATATACACATGTACTTATGTTTTTGTGAAATGTTGTTGACGATTCTCTCAAAACAGGAAAATAATTCTATCCAAATACATAAAAGCAGGAATTTTGACAGAATGCTTTCAAAAAGTGTTTTATAGTATTGGAATACTTCCCCATGCAATCTATACATTACGTCAATAGATCACTCGTTGACGAAATCGTAATTAATCTTTGGCCACAAGTTTATTTTAATCTTGGCAGGTGTTATATAAACGTGGAATCAATTTCATCCCATTCATATTCATTACCGCCATTAAAAAGTAAAAAGAAAATCCAAAACGGAAAAAGAAAGCAGTTTTAAATGTAATGACAGAGTTTTAACGTTCCTTGAGAACAATAGGAATTGGTTGACCAGGCGGCGCCACGCGCGTTTCAAGTGACTATCTCAAGGTCTTTGCCGTAATTGTGGTGTAGATTACAGCCATGCCTTGACCAGACGGGGAACACGAGACACCGTGTCTATTGTTCCACGGGTGGAACTCACCACATAATAAGGTTTTGGTGAGACACAGTTTTTCCCATAAATGTCCATACCCCATACAAACTATACAAAATTGTGTATATATATTACGTGAGCGAGTATGTAATTACCGTGTTTAATTATTTCGGGGTAGGGGTAGTGAAAAGAACCATTGTGATTTTTTCTCCTGTAAATACTCCTATCTCAACGTAGTATTCAACTACCACCTAATTTTACTTCTCATGACTACCAAGCCAAAATATTGTTCGATTTACATAGTCACATCATATCCGTTACTACAATTTTTTTTACTTTCCTTCAATGCAATATCGTGCAGTGCCTTGCCCAGTTTATTCAATTCCGAACACGAACACTCTTGAAAGCGATATTAGTATTAAATCATCGTTTTCGTTGCTGTCATTTACCGTCCAGCTGTTGCGCTATTATCTGTAACATCTAAATGTCATTATTTAAAAAGTCATTGTCCTTTCGTATTGTTTCCTCGTCGCTAGTCTGTCATCTACAATATGTTCATTTTTAGGGGCCATTGTCCATATCTCACAACATCCTCAATATCCAGGGATTACTACCACTGTAGTCATATCCACCCAATACCATGTCATAACAAATCCAAAGTCTCTCTGTACACTTTATAGTTCTGAAGTAGGGCGTCGCTCTTTTCAAATAAAGTCTCTTCAGGTCTGCGATTGATAATTTGTTTTATCTCTCTCCTGAAAAGCCTTCAGGATTGCTTTGACATATTCCAGAGGTGGATATAACAACATTGATAATAACCCCTGAAGTATCGAGGATGATATCCATGTCCATAACAACTCTTTTGTCCGATGAGATCTCCATTGGCCTGTTCCTATCCTTACTAGCCTTAACTGTCAACCTTAACTATCTCGCCTTAACTACGGCATCTTCCCAATTGAAAATACTATCGTTGTCAATTCTACACAGAATCCCACTCCATTGGCATATTCTATTTTTTAGCCTTTGTTGGAACCCTTCTTAAGGGAAATGTTTGACTTTTGTTTCGGTCCAATCTTCAAATGAACACTATATTGGTCTCGATCTTATTATATATGACCATTTCTTTCGCCATATTCTTAAATATTTCATATTCACGCCTCACGAAGATTAATCACCGGTTGCCTTCACCATAGTTTCTTTTCGTGTGGCAAAATCGCACTTCGAGAGTTTTCATTTCCGGCCATGCCTGTCATTACTGATAAAAAGCGACATGCTTTTTTGCATGTCTGTTAAATTAATCCAAAATGTCGTAGACTTTGTGATTTGCAGTCATCCGATGTGTTATTCATAATGATGGCGACGGACGTCTTTGCTAAGACTTTCATTTGTCGCTCCAGACCATTCTATTGGTGGTCTCTGCTATTTTTCCACTTGGACTCCCATCTACAAAACAGCCCCTATTGATTTTTGTCATATCTCCCCTTGGTCATTCACCTACCAAAATAGCCCCTACCAATTAGGTTCTGTTATCTGTTATTTGTCCTCCTTGTCCGCGTCTACCAACCATCCAGCATTCTTTAATCGAGTTCCAGCATTCTTTACTCGAGGTTGCACTTACCTTGGCACGCTGATTCTGAAACCACACTTGGACAACCCGGACGGTAAGACCTGCCTCAGCAGCCAATTGTTCTCGTATCTACAGGTAAAATATCGACAAATCAGCTATGTGATCTACATTGTATTGGAATGGAAAAAAAGACAATAAACAGCAAAAGGAGAAAGTTACATTTGCCTGCTCATATTCCAAATTCCTAATGAATTTGTAGGAACTGTCCTTCCACAACATTGAGGATTTATATTAAACGTGGCCTTGAACTTGATATAATACTGACCTTTCTACAGGGTTTGGGGTTAATCTCAAACGCGGCCTTGAACTTGCGACGTTGGCTCGTTGTTAGTATCGTCCTCGGCCGTTTTGTGTGTCTCTCGTTGTCGGTGTCCATATCCTCGTAACTATCACTGTCATCGTCCATCGCATCTGAAATAAAAGGAAAATGACAAAATGATACAAAATTACACAAAAGTTTGAAGAAAGAATGTAGATGATAATTCATTTTCTTCTCTTTATTGAAATTTTGGAGACATGATTTCTTTGTCCTCTTTTATACGTTGTTGTTGCTTATCATGTTGCTTTTGTTCGTACTCCAACCATGTTAAGTTGATGTTGTTTATCATAGATGACGTTCGTGCCCCAAATAAGTGTTGTTTATCATGTTTGAACGTTGCTGTAAGTCATCATAGTTGTTGATCGTACTATTATTTTTATTATCTTTTTGTCCTCTTAAAATTATTTATGATCGCATATATGTTATCATAATAAGGGTTTTGTGAGATTTCCTTGCAGAATTATAAATCAAATGATGTCATCCGTTAGTGTCTGTGTTCACACCATAATCCTACTGCATGCAAAGCTTATATAGTTTAGATATATATATCACAAATTTTGATATTTGACATCAATATTTGTGTCCTCATACGACTACAACACATACAGTTGTGTTTATATCTTGTTCTCGTGTCAGTAATGAATGATGATAATGACCAAAGATATTGAAACAAATTTGTTGAGAAAAAAAATGAAAATAAACCGAACTTATGAATGGGAGTTAGTGTTTAAAGTATTGGAAGGTATATCCTCTTTACTACAGTGTTTAAATGAGCACGTCATCAGTCGGAGAGTGAGAACTTGCAGCGTGTTCCATCTTTGTTCAAGAATCGAGTTTATATTCATTTTCCATTCTTTATGCAAGGAAATCGTTCATTTCATTGATTTCCTTTGTGCATAGTTGTCGGATTAGAATCTATGTAAAAACAGAGCGTGAGATCTATAGGATATGTCATGTTTTAAACATTTTAACCATACAAAACCTTTATCGATATCGGACCCATTCACGTAAAACATCTAGACAGGTATGAGGCATGTACGCATGCAGGTGGAAACCCTATATACTTGTTATATAAACGCATAAGTGAAAGTAAATAGTACAATCGAACAGCCGAACGACAGTTTGTTGGTTCTCCGTTCACGATTCGGTGCAATCGTATGTACTTTTTAAACGCATGTTTAAAAGGTCTGAAATGTGGTATTTATATAATAATTTGCATTATTTTCACATGTTCTTGTCATTTTTGACTGAGTGCAATATTTGGTGTCATGTAGATAAGAAGGGTGCGGGAAATTTTTTGTATTTATATTTCATTTCTTGGGGTATTTTGTGGAGGTAAGAATGGGCAGAAAAATACTGATGAGAGTGACAAACAACGAATGCCTGGTCATACATCATTCTACATTACTCCAATATCACCGGTTAAATTTCTCTAGTGCAGTATTTTTGAAAGTCAACAAAGATCCACAGTGTTGCTTTGTTTAAATACTTGATACGGATGACGATCTGTCCCTTTTACTGAAGTGTAAGGAGAAATATTAGATTACGGCTTTGTTTAAATGTCCTCGAATATACACCGATATCTGGCCACGACCAGGTAGAGTTACAGGATAGCTATTTGTCACTGCTGTAACAATACCCTATACCTGTATCGCGGCACCTGTCTGGGACCAGGTGAATCTCTCGCACGTAAGTTAAGGCGCCCCGCCAAACACAGGTAAAACTATAGGCATCACCAGACTATTATATGCTTCATTGAAGCAACACCTTCCATCCCTGGTGAACATACAAATGCCTGGTGCCGTCTTGGGTATAATATAACGACATGTTTTCAGCATTCCACTAATTTGTCCTAATATTTAAAATTGACAAAAACTAGTCTTTTGATATTTGCTTATAAGCTTATTGTGTTTGTTAGTTTATTAAAACAAATGTTGTTTAATTAAGATAAGGAGAGGCACGTTGTATCAACAGTTGTTTCAAGTTATTAATTAATTTGTACCCATGAGATCAGTTGAAGAGTCAATAAGCCTAGTTGTAGTTGTGAAATTAAATTATCATGATTATAAAATTAATTAAATACGTTTAACAATGGTCTATACTTAAATCATACGTAGATGTTCTTGACGGAGTTTAGACTTATAAGATATTGTATATGATGTATCGATATTCTAATTAAGAACAACAGTTTTCTCTATGGTATTGTCACACTCAATCATTATTTTTAAAGTTAACCATTGTCTTGTAGTGGAATGTTTAGAAAAAATACCTACATTTATTTGTAAAAAAGCTAGGTAGCAAATTAAGATATGACTAAGAAGATATTGTCAAAAACCTAAACCTCACAAAATGACATCTTCGAACCATGAGATGCAAGGGAATCGCAAAATTGATTTCAACATTTTAGAAATTGTACGATATACAGAATAAGTGAATTTTTGTAGATTCGGTCGCCAGCATCACTGACAAGGCATTAAGGTCAAACCGACTATGTATAAATAGTCGCTAATGACTTGTGTCTTTTTCTACAAGCCTGAAACCCCATTATAAGCAAAAATGCATTTTCACAGCCGCAAAGGTAATTTAAACTGTTTTGTGGTTTGTTTTGTGATTCATGTGGTCAAACTAATGATGCGTGATATATTAAACGTGGTAATGTTGTGGTAAACTACTACTAAATCCAAGTACTTGTTTTATCGTTGTTTTAATAACAATATGTTGTGTCTCTAATGAAAGATTATTTCATGGTGAAAACAACTCCTGGCCAGAAGTGAGACTGGAGGATTTGAGCAAAGTTTGAATTACCGCCATCATCTTTCATTTTAACAAAATATAGATAAATTGACGTAACTGGGTGACTTGAATGGTAGAAAAAACATAATTAACAGCTTTTCCTTTTGTTTTGTAGTTTTGAGTTGTTTTGTAGTATGTCAAGTGGATATCGCGAACGATGGACAAAGGATGATGAATCTCTCCTACGTGAAATTACATAAAAAAACTGTTGGAATCGTTAACAGATAAGTAATTAATACTGATAAATGAACACAAACGGCACCTAAGTAAGTTATAGGAATAGAAAGATGTTTGATTCAGAAATGGTTTTGATATAATCCAATTGTAAAATCAAGTAATGCTATTGATTTGTTTTATACTAACAGTTAAGCTCATTTAAGGAAGCCCCCCCCCCCCGCCCTCCCTTATGTATGCGATGAGTTATGTATCATATGTTAAGAGAGATTCTGGTATGTTTGTGCTATATCTCCTTGTAATATGAAAATACATTTTATAGTGTTATCTCACTGAATCATACAGGTAGAGACAACGAACAGCACACCTCGAGTTGGTGGTAATTAGAAGTTAAAATACAGAGAAAGAGTAATCTCAACTGTTTCACTAATAGATGTAATAGTTCATAATGCAAAGTCATTTTACAAAACCAAACTGTGAAATTCGTATTATTTTCATACTTGTTCATTTTAAGCTTCATCATATTGCTAAAGAACTTAACATATGATAACAGTGATATTTTTTCTCACGGCTATCATCAAACAGTTGAAATTGGAAGCCCAATGCTAACAATATTATATCCATTTTTTGAGAAAAAAAATGAAAATATATATTATACAAATGTATAACTTTAAAGGAAAAAAAACCAATGTCACAGTGATCGTAGTAGTAAAATAAACTGCCCTCCCATAATCACCCTTTAGCGTTCACCTGGGGTGATATAAAATCACAGTTGTATTGAATAGCATAGGCAGGTGAAAACATAGAAAATAACACTAGGATATTATATTTAATGTGTTCATCGATATATATGTCTATTAAAGCTGAAACATTGGAGGCTAGACCACCCAGACAAGTTCTACACACGCAATCAAAGTAGTAAGCGAATGAAAGCGGGACTCTGTCACAAGCTCTTAATGCCCCGCTGTATCAGCTCGTAAGTAGTCTTGTAAAGATGCTGAACAGGTGAAAATGAAACCTTTAAGTTCATTTCGACAGGTGTAACAAAACCAGAAAGTTCAATTTTCCGATCGATAAATCATTTAGTATTTTCACAAAATATCCGAATCGATGACCAATGCACTCGCTGTGACAGTGTCACAGAGAACTGGTCGCCATAGACATATGACATGTGAGATCTGTGGATAACGGCCCGCCTACCTGTACGGGGCCAAGATCAAGGCTATGAATGGTTTTGTACCTGTATAACTATAGGTAACATGTAATGGTATAGCTGTGTTGGAAACATTCACATGCAAGGTAAAGTAGCGGTATGTCTATGCGGTATCGAGAAGGTTTACTCGTTGAAAGTTGGTGGGGATTACATCTTATTAACTGTTGAGAAAAGACCTCCACTGTATGCATTGTGTTGCGGGTGTGAATGGCTACATAATTATGTTTCAGGAAGCTGTGTTGCATTTAAAGCTTGAATTGAACAATTGCAAGGTTCTGAGCGTTGGTTGATGTTTTTTTTTTCACGAGAACTACATTCTTCTCTGAGCACCAAAACCCTGGTGCATTATAAGATGATATGAGGCGTAATGCATAAAACAAACATAACTACCAACCATGCGTTAGTGTCTGTTAGTTAAGACAAGGATAAAACTTTTAACCTAGTTAAAATAATTGAGGAATTCTTTTCATGCAATATATTACTGACATTAAAAAATCACAAATAAAACACGCACTTTTCTTGAGGTTGTTCACGAGACTAAATGTATCTGGGGAAAGTGTAATTTTTGGATTAAATTTTGTCGACATTTTTGTTGTCGATGAGATTAGAAGACGGGTTGGGATCATCTGAATAAATGATTATATGCGAATATAGTCGGGTTACAGAAATCACTTTCTTCTGTTACAATTTTGGGTAATGGCGATGTTTTCAACAATAACAAGTCGTAATCTGACTATGTGGTAAATGCTGACATTTTCTTATAACAAACTCATGATTTTATCCATTTAAATGAAAACTATATACAAATGCATCTTCTTTCCATTAATTTTTTTCAGCCTGTCAAACCTATAACATTTCACAATAAAACGCTTACACATATTTTACTTAAATGGTCATTTCTGTAGGCTGGATTCCACAACTGTGCTATTGTAATAAATCCGATGTGCCTATTCACATTATACGCTCCATGTTACGGCTTTAATGGTAGTTGACCCTCTGACCTTCCCTACATTATCCACTCAGAAGAGCCATTCTGGACATGCAGTCCCCTCATTAGCATATAATTTGTATACTAAATGCGGTAATACTTGGCACATTCCGAGGATTTATGTTAAGCCATCCGTCCCAGTCAAATGCGGATGTATCTTTACCATACAAATGACCGTGTTAGGACCAAGAGCCGATATCATCAGCGTAAATCGAGCAGGACCAGATTCGACTTCACGCAGTAGAAAATACTGTGTGGTCTACGTCACCGCATGCGCCCTAGGGCTAAGAAATCATTTGTTTTCCAACAATTTATGAAATACAGACTCGTTTGGCCAGATTTATGTTTGCCGCACACGCTGACATAAATTTTAATTTCACACGTAGAGGTTCACGTAGAGGTTCCTATTCTGGATTTAACATTTACATCACTGTGACAATTAAATAAGTTTTGATGGTAGAGTTAGGGATTAAGCTGAACGTCCTGTTAACAGCGTGGGCCAGAACAGGATGGTCTCCCGTGACGTGAAGTACGCGTGTGTTTTGGGAGACTGATGTATGTTCGGGTTGTGTGTCTCTTTGTAACAGTAGAAATTTTTGCCTATATTATAGTGATATATCAATGAAGCATACCGTCAATGACATTAAACAGAAAACCTTTTCCGAACACATTAAACTGCCAACGGAGAAACCAGTCGTCCAATTCCCATTATGATGTATCTATTGCTTCCGAACATAGCGATATCGAGAACTTTCCAGAATTTAAATTTTGAAGCACAACAGTACCCTCCAGTAGTCTTTGATAACTTTCTTTCATATACCATCATTATCCGAGCGTTTTTCATATTTTGTTCTTATCTA
Organism: Argopecten irradians; assembly: GCF_041381155.1. Taxonomy (NCBI): domain Eukaryota; kingdom Metazoa; phylum Mollusca; class Bivalvia; order Pectinida; family Pectinidae; genus Argopecten; species Argopecten irradians. The sequence goes on along the minus strand of NC_091137.1, from coordinate 44,561,231 downwards.
GAAAAACAAAATAAATAAATAAAAAAGAGGAAGAAGTCACTCACCTTTAGGACTGTAAGACAATACGCTAAACTCTTTGTCGAAGTCAAACCGGCAGAAGAGTTGGCCATCCTTGATGACGAACTGGTCCCCCCGTTGTAGGATCTGTTGACATTCTATACAGCGGAAACAGTGTAGGTGGTACACACTACCGAGGGCCTTCATCACCAGCTCCTCAGACGAAATGTTGTAACCACATCCATTACACCTTCCACGGAACAATCTGTGGAGAGAGAAAAACAAAATACGGTTCGGGTGATGTACAACAAACAAATGTAATTATTTCACGGGGAATTAGTTTGAAGAAAAACAAAGAAACAGGGTTAGCATAATATACAACAAAGCAAATCGAAATTTTAAGGTATTTCACGGAGAATCGGATTGAAAAGCAATTTTTGAAACAAATTTTTCATAATGTTCAACAAAGAGAATTTTCTTGATTTTTATACATTTTGTACTGTAATCATTTTTGTGTGCTATTAAGTTTTCGTAATTTTCACAGGGAATCAGAAATCACGTAGAGCCATATGTCTAAAATTTCAAATCCAATTGCCGTGAAAATGTCATGAAAAACGCGAAATAAAGTCATCGCAAAAATCAGTAGGTTTACAGTATATACTGCAAACTCCACACATCACGAGATCGTTTATCAAAATTCATCTCTTAAAACAAGAAGGAAATAAATTCCCGGCGAAGTTCCGTCACATGTCTTTGATATGTGAATCACCTAAGTAGCGAGAATCAGCTACAACTCTCGTTATAATATCACGTGAAGGTCGTTTTATGTGTAATTCGTTACAAGAAAAGGACATTTATAGTGTCAAGCTTTCACAGAACTAACTCGATCAGACGTTTGGTGGAAATAAATGTAAACTGGCGTTGAATTAACTTTGTTAATGATTAAAAGAAATTGAATGTTTTAAGTTATGGACATAATCCAAGGTGTGGATTTTGGTACTACTATTCCAATTCATTCTCACAAATTGCCTGGTCACCATTTGTGGAGCCTCTCAGCCGTCGTCCTCGCTACAACGATTTACGGACAATACCGATCCTAGCCGAGATATCAGGCGCTAAAACAAAAGGTTGACGATCATGTCTAATCGTCTCATCGATAAATTCCTGTCGATCGGCCGATAATCCGCCTGATCTAGTGCCAATGATCCGGTAAAACGGTAAAGGTATGCTCTCATGACCAATGTTCTGTTGATAAAGACTGTATCAGAGTTTCTGGTAACGAAGTGCAAATGTAGGAAACTGACAATATGTGTCTTGTTAGGTTTCAATTATGCTGTATGTCAAGATATTCATTCTAAATCTATGTGTATTTAAATTGCTTGAATATCTTAATTGTATAGGTAGTGCTTCGTCTTTGAATGAAATATCTTGTGTTAATGCCATGCCGACCTTGACAATTACAAGGTTTCGATACTGAGAAAGGGTATATAGAGGTGATTATCTTAATTGTTAGTTAAGATTATGATGAATGTTGATGTTTCAAATTATTTCTCTCTCAAAAATGTCAAATATCCTCTATTTGATGTAAACAATACCCAGTATCTTGTCATTTAGATACGTAAGGTTTTTATTGTTGTTGGGAAGCTTAAGAAGAAAATAACTGGAGGCCTTTGATAACTTACCATTATTTATTGATTTGATATGTTTTAACGAAAATAAACTTCCAAAGTGAAAAGTGGAATTTGAGATGTCAGATCTGAGATTTGAAAAATACCAGATTTCTATTGGCTATCAGAGATGTTGGAACTGACATATGGTTTGACGGAGGAACAAGGACCTGTAAGATGGTGGGAGTGAACTGTTTGTCGTGTGTAAACGGTTATTGTATACGTATGGATACCTACACATCCCACTGGCAGAACAGCCTATGTAGAACCTGCCATACCAGCCTCGCTTCTGTGACAGCTTGTTTGTATTCACCGCCAAGCACATTCCTCCATGCTGTTTTGTGAAAGCCGCCATATTGACAGGGGCGGGCTAGCCCAGTGGCGGTATTCACATAGGAATCGAATGTCAACACTAGCAAGCACAGTTGAACAAAGCTCGGGGCAAAAATAAATTATTGTCAAAAAATTAAACACAATGCGAATTTGTGTCAATAAAGAATAGACCATTATAAGAGAGGAGGAGTACGTCTTTGTGCTATTGCGCACGCTCATAGTTAAACAAATAAGGCCGTTAAATAAAGGTGCCTGTATACAAGTACATAGATGTAGTTCTGTATAGCAATGATAGTGAAAGGAGATAGAATATTCTTCTTTTCTTTTGTCTGTTACCGGAGATGGGACCACAGGTTGACTGTATTGACATCGACGTAGATATATAATGTGATCAACAACTTCACATGCGACCTTCCTGTGAAAAGCAGGAAACCTCCTTCTGTTTTTAAAGCATGTCAGACAAATAATAGGATGTTGACTGTGGAGTTTTAACTCCTCCTTCTCCCAGTGGGGTGGGAGTTGAGTGTTGATACACTTAACAGAAGGTCAACTCAGGCAGACTATCTGTACTCTAAAGTTCAACACTTACGTTGTGCAACAATAAGTACATTAAACTCTTGTATATAGCACAGGAATAAAACCGTTGAATTTATTATGCAATAAATGTTTAAGTTCAACAGGTTTTATAATGGTGTGCGTATGGGGCGAGCTCTAGTTGTAGTGTTATGACGGGGACAGTCAAGAGACAGTTTAAATGTGACACTGCCGGTAGTATATGGTTCTCGAATTCAAGTCTTAACTATACAATCATGCCTAACTGTTTAAGTAACAAAGAAGCCATGGACGGTTGTTACAGTTATATATTTTCAACCCAAAGATTAAGGGTCAAGACGAGATGCCAAATTAGCTCTGTAAATTCACAAACTTCTTTCTTTCTAATATTAGATTATTATTTTAGACGGTTTAGTTTAACGTCCTATTAATAGCCAAAGTCATGTAAGGACGTGCCAGGTTTGTTGGTGGAGGAAAGCCGGAGAACCCGGGGAAAAACATCGACCAGCATTCAGTACCTGAAAACTTCCCCACATGGGATTCGAACTCGCAATGTGGTAATATGTCGAGACATCTTAATCACTCAGCAACCGTGGTCCTTTATTTTCTGTGAATTTGCTAGTTTTTGCATTTTCAACCCATTATATACGTTTTGCCAGTATCAAAGTTACATAATTAAAACTAGAAACCACATAATATCTTAATTTCCCCAATTTATTGTAGAAGTCCACTAACTGTAATCGGATTTTCATTGTTATATATTCTAAGAACATTACGTAGTAAAACTTAAATATAGATATAAAATGCATAAAGAGTCTTACAAATTTTAATTTCCTTTTTGGAGAATACTTTTATTATCGTGATTGAGTTGACACGTTTCATATGGAAGGTTACGCATTGTTTTTTGCCTCCTGTTTGTGTAATTACATTAAATCGCTTTTGTATTCGCCGCATAAAACCATGTATTTATGTTCTGAATTGAACATTAAAACTTCTAAAATGTGTTTTCTGAAAAAATTGCTATAATATCTTGTACCACACACGACTATGCGTTTAATATGTAACAAATTGGTGACCATTTTTATGTACAATTTCACTTTATCGGAGCTTAAGATCTTGAATGGGTACAAAAGTTGTTAGTTATCTCAAAGGAACATCTTTCACATTAATAGCAAGCCGACACCCCGAGTACAAAAGTCAGATGTTAGGTGGTGGGTTGGCAATGGCTCCATTGCAGAAGAACTGTCTTATTTAATGTTCAAAATGGTGAAAAGATACAGAGATCTTTTATGTGAATCAGGTCATAGGAAGGGTGCTGGGATGGAAGGAGAAGACAAAATGACAAGATACCAGAATGTAACGAAGAATTAGTTCTCGTTCAATGTGAAAGTGATATTTATCCATTACTCAACATTTAAGATAGTAGGTTATGCGATAAACCGACTAACAGTAACCTAAATGTAACAAAGAATTAGTTCCTCATTTTAATGTAAAATATGTTCATGTAATTTTTTTAGAATAGTGAGTTATGTAATATATGTTGATATAATATATTAATAGACAAAGGTTTGTTTGAAGAAATCACTAATTAATGAATTTTGATTACTGTAAGCCATTACATTTTCTTATATCAGTCTTATTTCGTATTTTTTCAGTATTTTTCTACTCTGAATCGTGATTTTAACAATTTGAAGGAGATAACTTTGAGTAATATAAACTCGATCACTCAATACACAAAATTCAAAAATACATGAAAATGGATTTTGGTTTACCGTAGTTCATAAATTAACATCATGGATGTGAACCAGTCATCAAATGTCTGAGAGAAATATTTGAAACATCGTTATTGTATGACATAATGAGACATGGATAGAGTTAAAGGAGAGCAAAAATAAATATGAAATGAATAAAAGAAAATATTACCAGGTTTTGTTGGAGCGTTTTGTATTATTTCTGATTTTTCATCTTTAATGTACGTTTGGTTGTGTTATTTTATTTCATTACATCGTGCACGCATCTGTCGTGTGGGAATATTCAATGTCATTAAACTTTTGACTTACTTGTCGTAATCATGTTTGCAGTACAGTTGTTGATCCTTGACGAAGCATGACCCGGAAAGAGGAAGTCGACATATAGCACAAAGCAGGCACGTCTCATGCCAGAAATGGTCCTGCACCTTCAATAGAAATCGGTCTTCGATTGGGTGCTGGCAACCGGTGCATTGTTCCATTTCCAACGTAGGCATTGCTCCTGTAAACAAAAATACTCCGTTTATGTCTGTTTTGGTAAGTAGTCGGAAGATAAAGTATCATATCTAAACGTGGTATGAATAAAATGCTGAAACTAATGCTGGAGTTTTAACCGATGCCTACTGAAAAAGACAAAGTCACTCAGGACACTCTATTCTGCCATCAATGTATAAACTTTTCTCAACTTATAACAAATACAGTCCTCTGATGGATCAGAATATTACTTTAAAGGATATTAATTCATTAGTTCACAGTTTGAAATCTTTGAAATAATTCTTTTTACGAGATCCACATCACAAAAACGATATGTTCAGAATAAGAACGAAACACATGGAAAATGACAGATTTCAAAACCTGACGAGTCGGTAGAATAATACAAACGGCGTATAAAATGAATCGGTACAATCACCGAGCAAGATATAGATATTGACATAGCTAACTATCAAACTATCATAAACTTGATTTACTAGACGTTCTCTGTCCTTACTAGTCCAGTACACACAGTATGGAAATGAACTTGTAGCTTAAAACTTAAAAGTTTCGTCTCTGATATATTCCAGGCTTAGGTGTATTCCATTTGTACATTAAAACAGCTTGTTAGGGTAGAAGAAACTGACTCCACCAGAATGCTCTTCTGACTGTCTGCCGTCTTGTACCGTAGGTGGCAGGGTGAAACTATTCGTAACGTATAACAAAAAGTCTATTCCAAATATGGCAAATTTTAAGTACCGTTATATATAATAAGCTGTGTTACTGTGACCTGGTGTCTGACCGGGGAATTTACCAGCCATTCTGCCCCTGGGACGCAATGCAAAACAAAAAAAATGTGACAAGAAGCAGAGAATAATATGCTTTGTCGTAGTTTTACCAACTCTAACAGAGTGAATACCATAAAAGTACTCCAGCGATATACTACACCTCGCATTAAGACTTTCAAACCGTGATACTAAACAAACTATAATACCTACAATTAAAGAAAGCGAGTCTGTCGCCAAAAACCATTGTTGTGACAACAAAGAACATTCCCCGACAATTGAGAAACCACGACGCTTGGACAAAACTCGTTATTAGTCGGACAATTTTGTTCAAGCGGTCGCTCTCATTATAAGGGCTCTTGTTTTGTTTTTCAAAGTTTCGCACATTTAAGACACCTTATCTTTGGAAATCCTTTATCAGTGAATCTGCCGAGATTTGGGGCAATCAACGCCGTTTTTGTTATTGTTGAACAGTTTAGTGGCACGCTCAGGCTGTTCCAGATAAAAACAAACAAACTGAGAGGTAAAGAATTGCCAAGTCGTTATATGTAATTAACATGTCAACAATTATTTGACGCTAATTATCTTCCAAACACGTTCACGTGTGTAGTGTTCAAGAATAAATCCAAGCAAAGCAAAATGAACAGTTATAAAAGTACAAAATTCCGTTGCATCAGTATTAAAGTAGAACATTTCATTAGTCAAGATACATTTGAAAAATCAACGATTGCCAAATTTTGTTAACAATTTTATCTGAATATCCATTTGAGTTCAGGCCTAACTCAAAACAATCTTATGCTATTCTCGTAAATCTTTTCTTGTTCTTAAAACATAAGATAATATTAACTACGTATGGTAGGCAATTTTATAAAGGCGGGTAGAAGAACTTATCTGAAATCAATTTGCACACAGTTCTGCATTTATGTCCTAATTGATTGTGGTTTCACTCATTTCATTCTCTATTACTCTTTATTATTTTTTTTCATTTCATAATCCATAACACCATTTATTTTTGTTCCTGTGTATTTATATCAAATCTATCGTATTATACATATGTACATAGACTTTCAGGCAGGACTACGTGCTAGTCTACATATTTCACTTTTTAAAGATATTTTGCATATGTAATAGGTACAATATTCACGAGCGACCATGTACATATAATGCATTATTACTCATATTGATTGACACTCGACTGAAGAAATGGTAGAATTGAATTCGTAAATATTTACCACTGGCCCTTTTTCTACAGGAGCGCGTGCAGCCGTCAATCATGCTCCGTTTAGCGATAAATCGACTGCTCGTTGATGGCTTCACAATACATGTCAGATGGTTTGTTTTAACACTGGAAATGTGCGTGCTCCCGGCTATTACATAGCTTCGACTATTACACACATTAATGGATCTATCGAAGTGACATGGATATACCAGGCACCCGTACCTGTGCTGAACAGAGTAGCTCATGGTCAGGGGCTATTGTTTATATAAATATACTAGCCAGTCGTCAATACATAAAACATTAACGTTCATCAATAAATCACAAACCTGCCATTCAGTTTGCTTTTTGAAATGCATTTTAGATTTAACTTTCTAAATTCAATGAGCGGAAAAATTCAAGCGGAAATCTAATACGATGTATATTTCAATGAAACCGTTAACGGATAGCGATTTCTGCAACTATGTCATACATACAGCGTCATTAACGAGGATTTCAAGTGGTTATTCAAACAACTGCACCCTGATGTAACTATTCAACATATACCCGGCATTATTAATAAAAGATGTCCTAGACATTTAAAAAAAAGATTCACTTTCAATTGTGAGTTTTGTTTCTGTCTGAAAACTCTGGGATTTGTCTAAATACTATCAACATGATAATACCAATGGCATTTCCAATAAAGTCTACTAACACACATATGGCTTTATTATGCAACATTGTCATCGATATTGTCTTTTTATTGATATCGGGAAAAAATATTTTGTCATAAAACAACCGAATAAACGAATAAACAATGGGTCAATGCAATACACCAATCAGAAGTAGGCATAAGAAGCCATTGATGAATTATTTTGCAGTTTTCCCCTATGACAGCGTCGCATGGCTTTGTCATGTCATGCCATATACCCGAGCATTCTGGTGACAACTTTATCCAACTGTGTTCCTTTGCCCCGATGTTAGACCCTGTCTATGACAGCTCGGGTACTAACCGATGACGGGGCAATCAACCGTAACCAGCCGTGAGTTTGACAGCTCGTCTCTTGCATGCTGACAGCCTCTTTGTGTCGTTGTACACAGCGTTATCGCTGACAGAGAAAGCAAGACCGCGTCTCTACGATCAGCAAGTCTTCCAGAACCCGGCCCTTTAATGTTCAACAGACTTTAAACACCCGATCAACGATTCACTTACTGCACACAAAAATAGGAAGGGGGGAAATGGAATGTAGGCGGGGGTTGAGATCCAACAATGGAGTGAGAGTTTACGTTTGGAAACCTTCCTTTGATCAAACACCGTGAATTTTGATGGTTTTAATCTTAGGTCATTAGAACTCTTGGTTTATTGACAGTTTTTCAAGCGTTTACAAAACGACCCCGAGAACATACGTTTATGGTCGTAAAAGCCCAAGAAGAAGTACTGTATCTTCTGTTCACCAACTACCGTTTAATTCTCGCTAAACACTCACACCTGCATTGCGCACGCGTGAAAATTCACACGAACCCGCTCAACCGTGTCATTGCGCTTTGGTGTGAAATGGAGTCCATTTTATATCACGATTTAATAACTCCACAGCTTCCGAACTAATGGTGAGACAAATAAAGGGATGGTCTGCGCTAAACTAGCCCCTCACAAAAGTGCTCGTGGCGCTCCGTATTAAATACAAAACCGCTGTAGGTTTTATTGGAATCTGCCATTTGAACTTACTTTGCTTTCAACAATAAACTGACCGCGTGGACTAGAAAAAGTCGCGTGCACACTTGACTTTTAAATATTTATTTTTTTGCTAATGCAGTTTGTCATTCATATGCCTGTAGTATAACCCTTTATAAATGTAGTAAAATATGAAAGATAAACTTTTGTATTGGTCAAATGGCTCACAAGTGGTGCATAAAATGATAAATGCATATCCATAGTCTGTATTCCCTTTATCTAAAACGTTTGTCCATGTACAAAGGCACATTACGTCTAAATGGATAAAATGAGAAAGAGGACTAAAATAGAAAAAAAACATATATAGTACAATATATAGTAATGCACAGTAGCACACAGATATTACTTTGCTATCAGCATAGTTCGTCATACGCATATTAATCTCAAATAATAGAAACGTCTATTGTAGCCTATTCCGTTCAAATTCATTTGATGATGTCTATATCATACAATACTTTTGTATTCCATTTTTTTAAATCTTCATAAGGTTACTGTCAATAAACTTTCTTTTGTGGATACTTTATTTCGCGATTTCCATTTGAAAGCATATGCGCGGATATAAGGTTTCGCGGTTTTAATATTAGATACAATGTCTTTCAAATAATTGTGGATGTCAATTCCCGGAGATAAACTTTCGCGAATTAATTTTGATCGATGAAATTACGAAAATAAATCGCACGTTAAAGAAAGTTGGTTTACGGTATAATATACGAAGTAAATGTCTATGAGTATTCATAAATTTAAATTTGTATAAAAGTTTAATATAGTCAACATTTCATACCTCATATTCACACTTATCATGAAAGGTATACTTTATATACTATGATGTGCAATAACGACTCAATAAATTTATGCTTTTCCATTTGATATTCGACAGAGAAATATTGCATGTCCTGTTTTAGAGATGCTTCCTATAACTTATCGTAGGTCTAAAAGTCCACATCAATGTCAAAAATATCTCAAAAAAGTAAAACATATAACAGAATGAATAATAAGCGAGGAAACAATTGTGAATTTAAATGGTAAGTTGACGATTTTAGAATTGTGTTTTGAACATAATATCCATTGTATGTAAAATTATACGATGTGCTAATAAGATGAAAGCCACAAGGTTGACGAGCGGAAATGATGACTATGATAGATTCGTGACGGGAGTGTCAGCATTGCTGCACACTACGCTAATGGAGTGCATACGACTGCCTATTAATCTAGGCAAAGACTCCTGCTCTTATGGCATTCAGGGTTTGTAAAACAATTGACGAATGTAATGATTACGCATGTTTATGCTTTATTATCTCTTACTCAACATTTTTATGTGCGAAAAATTAATACGTTAATGCATACTTAAAATGGCACGTACGTTTCTTCTATTGCAAGACGTTCGCAGACCCAAATGTGTAAAATTACTTCCTTACTAACATGTTAAAATAAAAACCCAATATTTCTGTTAAAAGTTGCAATGTCCTCTTAGTGATTTAAAATCAGCGGGCTGATTTTTTTAAAGAATGTAATAAACTTACAGTTTTTTGTTCTGTCTACAATCCATGAATATTCACAAATAATCCTCTTCGGATGTCATTTTTATGGTATGATGCGGTCCGATACTGCTTTACTGAATTACGGAAAAACACTTTTTCCTAACCCGCTGTAGTTTATCGTGAAATACCGCTAAGTATTAATGATATGTACAAGGCCCTGACATAATTATTTGTAATAGCCTCGTTAGAGCAATTAATACTACATATTAACTCTAAAAATAAATTTCAGCTTATGGCACAACTCGGTCCGACTTACATATACGGAGATGTGCCGTCTACGATATGGTGTCATTCTATTTTTAATGGGTTAAAGAAATACAAGCACCTTCGCCTGTGGTATTGTTATCAGATATATTCATACCAAATACAGGAAGGGGGAAACTGAATTAGTGTCACATCGTCATATTTTATTCATAGATTAATAAAATAATCAGACTGATATGAAAAATGACACTTTTCCTGTAATGGTGCAAAACGGAACGGGGGAAACGCAGAGGTAAGATATATAATGATACCGGATCTTAGAGTGCATAACACTTACAAAAACACCTTCTTTCATACAATGCAATCGTGCACATGCTGTCCGCCGCATAGCATGCTTATCAACATTTTGCAACCGCAGTCATAATTATGCTGATTGGATTCAAACTACACAGAAAACGCCTTGTTCAAGTTTCGCATGGCTACATCAAAGAAAAAGTCATTTTACTTGTTTTATTTTAAAATTCCGAAAAAAATAACCCAACAATTATGTGATAGAATCTACGAAAACTAACAAAAAAATTTCGACATGATTTCTATTTCCGATATCATCAACCCGTAGGTTTAAGCTGATTGTTTTTCATTCTTCTTTTCCGATTGAAAATCTTGATCTGGGTTGACAATCAGGGTCATCTAAAAGCCCCGAGAACATAGCGCATTACACACCGAAGGGAGGTCCAGTAAGGGGTGTTCATTTAGATAATATGGAAAGTTCATAATTAGACATATTCTATTTAATTTGCTAAGTTCATCAGAAAGAAGAAAGAAAAACAGATATTTGATATTATTTGATATTATCTGATGAGTGACAATTTGCCGCAATCTTTTGACCCCCAAAATGATAACATTAACAATGATAAGGGGTTCAGTCGGGGTTATAATTGGAAATTTGTCGACAAATTGTGTTTAAGATATACTTTAACTTCGATAGTACGTATGCTTAGATTGTTCATTATAAAAAAAGAAGAAATGACAAATACTTTTTATCGTTTGAGCGAAGGACTGTCTCGATCTCTAATCTATATGTGTGTTGGCCTCGATGTCAAATCGACAGGTTTTGATTTTATCTTACCGTCTAGCCGGAAGTGAAATGGTTGTGGGTGTAGTAAAGTATGGAAATATACATATGGAGATGTCCGACCTAGCTTGCCACATTCTCATGTTTTAATCATAACATGTAGCATTAGGACAAGCGGCCAAACTTGATGTTACCAGAGTCCTATTGTTGACTCTCGTATGATTAACGATTTCCGTCCAAATTGTCTTTCTTAAACAAATGTTCATGGAGTTAGTTTGTGTATAATTAGTCAAATAAAAGGTTTAGAATTAACTATAGTTGTGGTGTGTTATGTATAAATACAAACCTGAATATGATTGAGATACATATTATGACGTCAGGATGATGTTTATATGACTGACTTATATATTTCGCAACGTCAACATTATCTAAGTTTAACAAGTCAAACTGACGTTAATTTTACAGTATTATGAATAAGCAAAATGGAATTAACCTACTGACAGAATGTGGTTCCCAAAACCAGGAATACAGGATTCACAAACGACTTAAATACATTGTTATATGACTGATTCACAAATGTTATCACCAGAAAGGTATGGTTTTGTTAGAATGGAAATGACAACGCTGAGTTGACATGCGTGCACTTACAAGTCTTGAGACGATGAATAAATAATTAAAGAGTCCGTCCGCCGACAATTAATGAAATGAAGAACTAAAATGAAACACTAGGACAACAAAAAGACAATACAGTAAAATGGATGAAGACAGCCGGCATCTTACGACAGAATGGACGTAAATAACAGACAAAATGGCGATAATGATTAAGGATATCGTCGGACAAAATGACAGAATATATTACGAGGAAACCCCAGTGACAGTTTGTGTGACGGATTACGATGACCTTCACCTTAGAATCATGAATGAAATGTAAACTACACACTCCGCCCGGGTCATCCATCAAGACTTAAAATGTAGTTGTCTGTTGTAGGAACACACGTGTAGGAGAAACAGAGGTAATAATGATGTCAGAACGGCTCCTAATGAATTGATAGATGTATACATAAAAAGTCGGTGTAGTGAAAAACGTGTTCTGTCAAAATTTTGATACGCCATAATTAACACCTGTTTAACGATAGTATCAAACTAAGGTGACGTTTTAGCACTCAGATGTTAAAACCAAGGCGACAGATTCAGACAAAAAAGTGAAATGGCGCCTAACCGGTCACCGCTGAGTGTACGTATTACAAAGCGTAATTCTATGTAGGACTGAAATTTGGTGAACCGACAAGCTATACAATATCATTATCACCAACCGATAACATCGTTAGAAACGACGTTTTGTTCTCACGTGCATCAAACAGGTTGATGCATTTGGCAGAGTCAAGGTGACTGAAGAGCACATGCACGTGCTTCCACTAATTGTCCTATCATTTAGTCCTAATTAACCCATTGGATAACATCTCTTCTACTTTGCATATTTCGGCAACAGTTTGTACCTTACATGTGTTGCACATTCTATCTCTGACCTTGGTTTTGAAAAAAAAAATCTTTAGAAGAATATTTTGTTAAGTATTATTTCAATATATCTACCTAGCGATTAATAAAACAATGTTAATAACACAAGTATTGGACCGTGACAATAAACTCTGCGTATAGAAAATGGTTGATAGCGGCAAATAGGTAGTCGCACCACTTGCATTATTTTATGAACAAAACATTGAAACACATAGATGTCCTGCTTCTAGATGGTGTCGTCGGGGAAACAGAAGACGGAGCTCCTCTGAAACACCTGGTCTCATTTTAATCAATGTTTTCGTTTACACTCTGTTTACAATTTTTTTTTAACAATTAAATTTAGTAAAGTGACTGTGTTCTCATAGCAAAATTTGTGAAAAAAGTATTAAGAGACACGTAACACCTTTCATCTTAAAGAATTAGAAAAAAGAGAGAAAAGAATGGTTATAAAATGTTCATATAATTTTATGTAGTACTGCTATCTAATAGATTCCGACCATTCTCATTTTCAATATTTGCTGCCCTGTCCTCTATAATTCTAGACAGGCTAAGTAATATTTTCCTGACATATTGATAGTGATCGGCGAATTGTAATTTTATACAACGTATGAAAAAGTCATAAAATTTGACAATAGGGTTTTCATTTTATCTTTTATTTACAAGTCCTTATGACCTCTTACAACTATCATCCTTTACTGGATAACGTGGATACAATACCGTAGTATTATTTCCTTGAGAATATATCATCTATGTATTATGAAAATAGTATACAGATCCTTTCAACATTCACCGAGACATGTGGATTAGCGAATTTGAAATTCAAATTCTTGTTAAAATTATGCTAAACACAGGTACACGTTTCACATAAAGGGGCGCCGTAGACATAATCCTTCAAGCGTTTGCATTGTGTGTATGCTTCAATCTCTCAAGATATCAATCGAGAGAGAATCGTCTGTCAATGCGATGTAGCAGAGGGCAGGTGCAGTGAAAGAGATTGTGATCTTTGGCTGATGCAGCTTTGCCAGTCAGGTAAAACTCTGAAGCACAAACTGGCAGTCAGTAAAGATCACGCCTTAGTATAACTTGGACGGTAAATCACTGAACATTTTGTTTATCATATCATAACTCTAATTCACTGAAGCGATGATATAATTCATGTGCTACGCAGCGATTATCAGTCTGTTTTTAAGTTTGTATAAAGCATCAAAACAACATAAGAAACAGTGAAATGAAATGAATTTTAAGAAGGCACCATGTGGCGCTGAATCTTCCCCAAAGACCGCAAGTGATGGTCAATCCAAAGTGTTAGCCAGAGGAAACAAAGCGTCGCAAACTCAGTAGGAGAAAAACGAATGATTTTCTGATGAATTTGAAATGTTTCGATCGTTTACAGGTGCATACAGACACATACAGATAGTACATGCACTTGTACCTTCTTCATACGAATTATTTAGAAAACTATATGTAGGTAAAAAATGTCGCCGTTTCTCAATGCAATTGCTACTCGCATAATCGAATTTCAAGGGCAATCAAACGTTTCAAAAGGCATTTGAACATGTTCCGACATTATAATACAATATTACACAATAGAGGAAAGACATGTTTCATTCATTTCAAATACCCCCATGTAATTCAAATGTTGGTGTAAGAAATATCAAACTAGCAATTCACTATTTTCACAAATATGCGTTATATGATATTTCATTTTAACAGATAATAAGGGATCATTATGCGTTACTATTTCAGCGTATAGGGATGAACAAAAAACAAAGGACAATTGTATTGATCCATTGTTATCCTCCACAGCTGACCGATACTATTGTTTGAACAACTGTATACTTATCTTAGAGCTAGAGAAGACAGTCCTAAGGTCCCACGTGTAAGTTTTTTCATTAGATTTATTTATATATTCGTATTTTGATTTGTGTTGATCCCTTTCTACTGACATATGGACAATTTGCGACACAGACTGTGACCCTATTCTATCACTCCGCCTAACAATTGATGTATGAATTGTTCGAACAAACATGACGTGTTTTATAGTATCTCATAACGAATAATGCATATATTATATAACAAATATGGGACCTGACTTCAGGAGAAAAATCGTTTGACATCAAATAAACGGATTAGAGCCGGAAACATTTTGAACACATGTTCTAACTAGTTTGACATACGTAGAAAAATATATCATTTTCATTTTATTGAGTGAATCCATATGGAGGATTAATCAAGATGGAATAAAAAAAATTGCGTAAAGCGAAACACAATTGTGTTTTATTGGTAGAACAATAATCGTGTAAAATGTAACATTGTCGATTTACTGTAAACATTATATTTATTTGATTCATTCTGACAAAAAAGAAAAACAAATATACACTTTATCACTATTAGTAAGAATACAATTTGACATGAGATTAGCTGATATTAAATATACATATCTTAAGGATGAATAGGAAATAATATCTACAGCATCAAAATGGGAGAATAACCGGTTTCTATATTTGTATGTAATCTACATGTCTATTGACTGAAATCGTACTGCCATAGTTTTTCAGTGAATATTTGAAATTATGTAATTTATCAATTAAACAAAAGAATAAATATAAACAATGATACGTATAACGAACTATATTCAAGAGATTGTAACAGAAGAGGATAGAATGTAGCGACCAGAACGTGCTTCGAACCAGGGACCATCAAACACCAGCCAGATGCTTTACTGCTTCCTGGTCACCGATAATGGACCTAGCCTAGGCACGCTACGTGCTTCCCTGCTTCTTAAAAGACTTCGCCATCGAAGACATACAGGACAATTATACCACCGCTGTGGGTGTTTCGTTGGGCGACAAGTTTATAGCATTTTTTTCTAATTTGAAAAAAACAAGCTTATATTGAAGTTTAATGTATGATGATATCAAATCTGACGGATATGTTGATTGTTGACTATTAAAGCAACAACAGAACATTTAACTCCCTTCCTGCTAGTGTAATTCTTCTCCATAAATCAACATTTAACGACAAAGTGCAATCAATTACCTCAGCTTTTAATTACTTTTCTTTGTCATTATTAATTTTAGTAACAGGTTGTATTCAATAAAATTAAATTTAATTGTAAGTATAGGCTGTTACTCTAATTAAAATCTATTTTTAAACTATTAAGATATTGTTGGATGTAGCGGTTGAGTACCTAGGGCGTTTCGGCGTGAAATTGACATCCTATTGTTTAAAGGTTCATTATGATATAATAACATGCTTAAAACCTTATCTTGACCAGGAACTAATGTCTAGGCGAATTGTGTGGGGTCAGTTTTAAATGCTCAAATCATAGAATGACAATAAGATTTTAAACCTATAAATATGCAGAATCCCCTTCCACGAACATCTCTTTACTAAAGGGTTTTTTTATTCAAAAGTTCCGATAAGAAAGCATTCTAAAAGTGTAGGAAAGTTCTCTTAAACTTAGGATTGTTTCTTATCTTTTGTTATATTTTTTCTATTGATAAGTTGGAATAGTGTAAGTGAAACTGGAATTACAACATGCACACATATATATAATTACCCTTTAAAGGAAATTTCTGTTAACCATAATAAAATATGTAAATATCTTCATAAAAATAAAATAAATAAGATGAAAATCAGCTAGATAAACAATGTATGTTGTATGTTGTTTAGAGTGGGTTTTTTAATCATATAAATGCCTGCACATGATAAAGTAGTAAAAACGGCCTCCAACCAATAGAATTACAATGCTATATATATATCTTTGGCTTCTTACATCATAGATTTAAAGTTTTATCTATCTATATATATCCAATGGATTTGTGATGATTTAGATAACAAAGGCAGTATATTTACAGTATGAAATGCATTGCCGCTTGATTAGTACAGTAATCGCTTCAAAATAACGAAAACAGTTAAACAGGTTGTAAGATAGGTATTACATCTGCACAGAAATAGAAATAAACAATAAATATTTATTATCAATGTAGATATCTACTGATATTAACATACGAAGTCTATTTTAGACTAATAAGTACTAATATTGAAGACTTTTAAGTCCAGACTTATATTGAGCGTCGTAATTAACTGAACATGGTTCGGTGGGTTTTCTCCGAGAAATCCTACTACCCCTTACCACTGAAATATTACACGTCCTTATAGAATCACATACCCAGTAGAAATTGAATGCAATTTAAAATTTCGAAACTAACCTATTGTGAATGTTTTATAAACCTTATGTTATTGTAGTCACAAAAAGGGTTGATATAAGGTTGCATTTTTAATCCAGTTCTACTTACATAAGTCATTATACTGTCAAGTAGCATGTCATTTTATTTGAATAATGTAGTGTTCAAATTAAAATGTTTCAACGACAATCTAACGGCACCGTTACATGACTATCCATTGTTTAATCATTAATCGATTTACAGGAAACTTATTTTTTTCTTTCAGAGAAAATACCTCGATTAAGCCTTTACTTACAATGAAATTGTTAATGCGTTTCATGTCGAATATAAATATTAAATAACTTTTTCAGTTTCTAATGGTTTGAAATTAGTGGTGATTCTGTTTGTATGAATTAGTGAAATCTAGAACATTACATATATTATTTTTAATCTGGTAAATAAATTATATATTAGTATACTACATATTTATTTCTTCATCTGTATCAGATGTTGGTTACATAACTTAAAAAACAAAATCCGTAGTGGAATTCGTAATCAATTAATGACATTTGAGACCAATTAATGAAATTTGTGACCAATTATTGACATTAGTGACCAATTAATGAAGTTTGTGATCAATTTTGTAAATGTAAATTTCAAAATAATAGTAAATAATGTATGAATCCATTCAATTAAAGCGCACAGTCAATATTCTAATTACGCAATGAAAATAAATATTTCATGCCGATTAATGGCCATAATTGATTTTTGTGGCGGTGAAAAGCCCTGCCCTGAAACAACTTATACCTATTAATGCCATATTTTTCTCTCTGTTTGTACTTTACATCTTAAAGATACACTCATATGAAACGAATATTAAGATTACTTACGGTCCCGAATAGGTGTGGTTTTGATCATTGTATAGCGATTTGAACTGGATTTGAACGTCCTGTGTATCCAATGAGTATCCAACAGAAGTAACAGATTTCATTATATGCGTACGCGTGTCAGCGGAACCAATCAACCGGTTCCATTTGAGAGCAAGCGCGTTACACAAACACAAAACCGTACCATTCAAAATCCATCCGAAATTCCATCAGTAATATATCGTAACGTTATGTATGATATATAGAAAGCAAGGCATTTAAGTTCTACTGGAAAAGTTACCTATAATTTGTATGCCTCACTTTTTAACAACACCTTCAGTTTCCAGTTCAATATTATGCCTGTTGTGTTTTCGCAAGTTGTATGATATATATATACATGTGTGTGTGTGTATTGATTCAAATATCATGGAAATACATTTCATGGATCTGTTCGTTACACACAAAAGAACTATACCTTGGTGTATTTGGTTAATATGAACTCAAATCAAAGTAAAAAAAATGAAAAGTGTTTTATTTTTATGTTTTGATGTTTATCAACTTAATGCCAGCCGAAGAAATAAAATTACAGACAAATTCATTTATTGCAATTTTTCAAATGGAAGCATTTTTAGCTAGACGCGATTGATATGCAGATAATATGATGATGTTTTACATCTATTTAAATATTTGGAGAGTTTCTTATCAAATAAGCACATTTTAAATCAAATGTTCACAACAAAATTGTGTAACGATTTTCAAGTCTTATCAATAATATATATATGATCTACCATTGAACTAGAAAACGTCCACATATCTTTGACAAGTGATTATCGCGACAAAATGTATACAAGTATACAAACGTCAAATATTTTCGTCACAAGAATGTCAAACAGATAGCTGACGACGATTGCTTTATCATTTACGTGTTGCATCGAGCAATAATTTTGCTTCACAGAAATAACCCCAGAAAAAATCCTTGTTTTACGTTAGGAAATAATAAACCACAAGAGATGTCCGTGTACTGCTTGTGTCGTATATACTGTGGCAATTATTCCTAATATATATTATCTATCAGCCATCCCTCTACCCTCCTAGATATTACAGACACAATCGTCGCAATGATGAAAAGCATCATACGTATTCATAAAAAATAACGTGTCAAAGATTTTACAAATAAATAAAACGCTTTCCTTGTATTCATTTTTCGCTTTTTGTTCTTTGAGAGTTGTTTACTATGTATATATATGCATTTTTTTCTTTTGTTTTCTTTGTATTTATCGATTCAAACATATCAAACAATATGTATGCCAAATTTTTATACAGTATTTCAGTCGATTGTTAATTTTGTTGTTATAATATCGTTATATAAACCATGCTTTCCAACTCGGAGAAAATGTTTAGATACAAGTACTAGTTACGTTTTCGTGATTTCAAGACAGTTTTTGATATGTTTACAGTCGACAAATAATGATGTAAATCTGATAATTTTAAACCATTTGACAATATCAACACAGACAATAACGCTTCAGTTTTATAGGCAATTAATTCAAATTAAACATTTCCTGTTTAATGCCATATTTCTGGTGACTGAATAATTTCGTATGTTGTAGTATCTCGAATTAACTTTTGGGGGACGCTATGATTTTTAAAATTTTCATTTATATTTTAGAAATACTGATTAAGGCTCTGTCCTTGACGCTAACCCCTTAATTATTTAACATAATGTCAAAAAGACCATAAAAAGCCTGATAAACAAGGAAGTAACGACTCTCTTCGCACGTAATTGTCATTTACACGTGTCGTCAGGTATGTCAAGCCCAACGCGTAATGCCCCCGATATGTAGCGATGATGACGGATTCAAAATGACCCCTGTGTAGACAAGATTTAGCCTAGGATAGCATTTTTATGTTTAGGTTAAATTAAAATTTTAAGTATATTCAATTCATCATACTTTCATTCATACAAAATACAAATAGATACTGCTAGGATTTTAGATTAAATCTGAATTTTTAGTCAATTCAGTTCATCATATTTTCCTACATACGGAATACAAATAGATACTTCTTGGGTTAAACGACATGTTGTTAGTTTCGTATCAAGTTCTGATCTAATTTTCTTCTGACCACTGGTTGACCAGCTTATTATGAGTTTCCAGAATTAGAAAAAATGTCTATTATATTGGTAAAAATGTCAGATGGCAATTTAGATTCAACATTTCAATTGCGGGAATGAACAGATCTAAGCATTAGAAATGCAATGACTTTTACTAAAGGTTACGTTCAAATAGTTTCTCTAGAAGTTTCTATGAAGGACCCAGCTATTTTTTTCGTTGAAGGCAGACTTTGATTCAGTAGATTTAAGAGCATATTTCAAAAAACTTAAAAATTAATTAGTCTCCTATGGACCAGCACGTGCCTCATAATGCCTTCATCACGCCTACATCAAACCTACATACAATGACCTTTAATGGTCAAGTGGTCACTTACTGTCGTTATATTGAGCTCGAGAGCCTGTGTTTCAATACTATGAGATGAGAATGTTATGAATATTGGCATAGTTGTCATTTATGGAAGTTGCTATTTCTTTAGTTTTGTAGAAAGTTTCGTTTTTTAAGTGGTTGCCATGGTAGAACCCCGAATACAATAATACTTATTACATTATTGTTATCAATGTTCGAAGTCCGGTTAACCACGAATATTCCTATTCACGAAAGGATTTGAAAGCACCAAATCTCGAAAAAAGTACACGCGAATATTTCTTAATATGCGGTTTTTGGTCGTCCAATGTCCTAACGATGTATTGCTCTTTTTGTAAAAATGCTCATATCAGATATTGTCATGAAAGTAAATTACGTCGCAGATCAATTGTTTCAACACGAGTAATAATATGTATAAGGTATACATTTGCAATACATGTCAAGTTCAAAATAATTATATCATCGTATGAAATGTCGAATAAGAAGACATATGCCGTCCACATAGCGAACTATGTTAGTCTACCAAATTGGAAAGTCCTCAAAATTTGCAACGTCAAACAATGGAGCAACAACATTTGTGGTATTAAATATTGCTTTTGATACATATATTTAATAAGGAATTTATACCTATGTCAGGTAAAGTATATATATTTAAACAGATATTCAAGTATTAAAGTGTTTTTAGTTTGATTTATAAAGCTGACAAAGCAATAGCATCTCCTCTTACGCATTGTAATGTAAATCGTACTAAATTCAGGTCTCAATATATCAATACTAATAATAGTTTATGAACATTCCTTTTATAGCTATTCTGTTTTTACCATATTGAGATTGTATTGTACTTTTACATTTTAAATGCAACCATCTTTAACTTCAACTTTTAAATGTAACGAATGAAATTCAACAGCAGTAAGCTAATATATAGTTATTAAAATGATAACATCATGAAATAATTCATACACTTCTATCAAAACTAAATTTTACCATAATGCATTTAGAATAATACATATTACTATTCTGAATTCATGACACAAAAATTATTAAAATATTTGTTATTTGAACATTAAAATTTATGCAATAAAGCATTAATGGAAAACGTCACACAGAAAATATCCACAAACACAGAACTATTCCTGTTTTGTAGTGAGTGAGATGGGAAATTGTTTATGGCCGCTATCAGATATCGATATAAATGTATAATTTATATAATCATTATTATCTTCGAGGCTGGCGTTTAGCAATCGCTTAATGGACTTGTTATGCTCGGATGTGATAACATTGACATATGGATATTTGTTGTTTTTACAGATCTTACTCAAATACATATATTGTCTACATTTTAACACATATTTACATGTTTATCTGCTTTTCATAAATAGTATGATAATAACAGTGTACATCAACTATTTAATAATCAGTTTTACTGTAATTTATCTGTAAGTCGTGTCATTAATACATTTACACTAAGTTCGGATCTTATCCCAATTTTCTGTGAAATATTAAATTAAATAAACCTAATTTGGTTAATGTATACAATACTAGTAAGTAATAAATACAATAAAAATTAAGTAAATAAGAAAAAAGGAGAAAGAAACGAGGGCGCAACGTAAAATAAAAGAAAAAAATATTACTTTGATAAAAAGTAGTAATAATGATATATTTTTTAAATGTTGGAATGGAACTAATAAGATAAAATATTGATATGTTCAAAGAAATTTTTCGATTGTTATCTATACTAAAGTCAGCTATTATAGTTTTGAATTAATAGATAAATATATATGCAAATTCTTATTTTTTTTCAATTACACACCTTTCATACATTTAAAGAATACAGTTATTATCATATCGTTATATCATTTTAAAATGATATTATTAGATGTAATCACATGATGTGCAGCCTACTGTAATGGTAAAAATTAATATAGCATTATGTGAGTGATATTTACCTTAAAGGTTCCCTGAGGAGTATTAACGCTATTTTACTTGTCTCTATGTAAGTATAATCTTTCATTTTTAATTTAATAACTATCACCTTGTGATGGGAAGGTAGCCCCTACACCCTCGACACAAGGTACCTCAGATCGCTGTGATGTTCGTCCCTTTAACACTCATACTTCAAGCTCTGAACATAGTACTCAGGTAATGTTTACACCAATACAAAATAAAATGATAAAAATTATTATAGAAATATTTATATAATTTATATAAAATATGATATAACTTACCTTTGTGTGGTATTTTTCTGGTCCTAGGTATCCTGTATATAAATCCTGTATGTATGTACGATCACCTGTATGTCAAGCCGTCATTATTACACCTGTACGACAAGAGTGTGTGTCAGTGTGTACAGACTAACTCGCCACGCTGAAATGCATGTTTTAAATAGGTATACGACGTCGTAGTGAGTCCTGGTCCAAGCTAGTGTGTCTCTACTGGTCCGTGTACCAACCACATATGTCCTATCCACCGCCTGGTCCCCAAACAACCCCAAACCGACCCGTCAGTCAACGATCAGTCTCCACACTGAGGCATTTAAAGCCACGACAGACAATTTTATCGGGATTCAATTCGATCGTTTCTGCTTCTGATATACGAATTTAAATTCCAAGCAGCTCCAGAAGTTTTTCACGGAGGGATTATATTTCAATATATTGTTTATATCAACAGCACTAAATAGTCGACTGCACATAGGCCTACCGCTGTATTGACAACTAGTCGGTCGTGAAGAAGAAAAGAAAGAAAAAATCTATCATTGCACCTTGTTGTAATGGAGTGCCCTGATCCGCAGAGACCTTTGCATTCGAATACAATTGATCAGATATAATAATGTACTGCAGGCTTGGTCTCCAAAACTGTCGCTTAAAATAAAAGTTTGAGAAGGTATTGTGGCATGGTGAATATGAATGAATGGGAAAAGTTAAGGAGGATTTCTAGCATTTTACATATGACATGCACCCAGCAGAATAAAAATGTGGACAGTGCAGCTTTATCACATATATATTCTAATTCTTTAATATTGTAATTTTCCTTCTTTCAGCATTTTACTTAAAAAAACTTGCATTTGGGCTTATTCTAAAATATTTCTGGTATTTCAATAGATATGTGAATGATATATTGGCGAATGTTTTCCTTTGTAGAGACCGTATATTGAGAGTAAGATGACTAAACTGAAAAGTTAGATTCTAGTATCGCCTGTTCAACGGCAGTTTGGGGCAGAACGCAACCGTCTAAGGAAAGTCTATATCATGTTAATTAGCTTAATTAAAGGACTGACGTCTTAAAATAGACTTAAAGATAAAGATATCGGTATAGTGTTTACAATCGCCGGTGCTACACATGAACCAGTATACATGTACCAGTAGGAGAGAAAGGAACTCTAAGACAATGGACAGGTCTTTTTCTCTGATTGGTCAGAGAGTAAAGCTAACATCATTATAATTTTCTACTGAATATCTTGAACAATACACAGAACAAGCCTAGCATGGTTGTTATTATTGAAATATCTTGGTCCAAAGTAAATTATCTGCTATTGGGCTTGGAGTATTTTACTAAACTAGAGAATGTGTAAGCTTATTTACAAAACGGTTTATTATTGATTTAATTATTTGCTTCTTTTATGGGGTATAATATTGTGAATCACGCAACTGTTTTGATTAAACACATGATACATAAAGATTCACAGAATTATTGATTAATTTTGAGATATGAAAATATGAAATATGATGAATGACCATTAGGGAACACAGAAAGTGATCTTTTATCAAAGGTTGCTTATAAGGCAGGTTTTTCTGTATACATTTCCGGATGTAATATCAATATTTACGCTAAGAACCACTGTAAGAAGAGTACATATTATGTTAATTAATGAAACTTTTTTTCCTGTCTCGTTTTAAATGATATGCATAACTAATAAATCAGCATGAAGATAACAACAAAACATGTTATATCTATTACATAACAGGCTAGGACAACACGAATGCTATTCTAAAATCTAAATATTTGTATGATTTCCAAGGTAACGGAAAAATATCATCTAGAAATTAACATACACTCTTCAAACATATAAAATTTTAAACAAAATCTTTTTTGAAGTAAGTTAAGTTTTCCATATTTTCCTTATTTACATTAATCTGAAAAGTCGTAAAACATATACAATCTGACTTATGTATAGTTTCAATAGTTAAATGGGTATTCCTTTATATAAATACGGTAACATACTTAATCTGATCCACTCGCCACACGCTACGTGCTAAATAAATTTGTTAATTTTAAAGAGGGAAATAAGATTAGGACGGCTTTACAATTGTGTAAAGTACAACCTTGTTGGGTCGCTGATCAGTCTAGACGACAAAGTGTATAACGTACAACAGTTCATGTCCGCTAACTATGACAGACAAACCGATATCCCATTCTTATTTTGGAAAGTAAATTAAACATACATTTGTACAGCAAAGAATCGAAGAGTTGACGCTGTGTTATATATGTAAGAGCGAACAGTGAGAGAAAAAGTGAACGAAACCGACAAATCAATAGAATAAGTGCAATATATACTTTACATAGGAACCCTCGATATGAGAGCGTTCATGTCTAGTACATTTCATTGTTTAGTATGCAAATAACTATTCTGCTTTCTAACAGCAATATTGGGGTTTAACGTGAGTGTGCGGAGATAACACAGAAATAAATACACGGTATTTTAATGCCCTTAGATTTAGTCAAGGTATGAACATATATTCAATGAACTGTATAGAAGTTTTCGGGTACTATCTAAATATCTTTTACATAAACAGCCCATGTGCATATTTGCACTGTAAATCATTGTAAGTAAGTATGATAGCGGTACTGGTTTGGTTAGCCCAACAGTGACTAATACACGTACTTCAACTGATCAACATTCCAGATAATGCCTTGTGAATTAGGAAAGCAGCCGTATCTGGATTTAAAAAATAAAAATAAATCGTACCAAAAATTCCATTCGGTTCTTTTCTTGGGTAGATATTTCGTTTTTGTCCTATGTTAATGTGATGGTGATGGTATTAACAACACGTTTCAGTGACATTCAATTACGTAATGACAATAATACATGCGGCTTAACCGTGGCGTACTTTGTTGATGACGAAGATCAATTTTTGGCGCATAACGATTAGCAATGAAACTATTTTAAAACTCCATTTCCTTTCATTATGAGAGAAAACAAACCAAATCGAGATATTGCAATATAACATAGGAGTATATCAACTCGTGTTAAAGAGTTTGGCTGGTGAGCACTCGACAAGCCTCGCGCTAAACAGAAAAAAAAAAGAAAAAAAAAACAACATCTGGTAGAGATTTTATTATCTAATTGACAGACACATGTAAGGTAAATATTGATAACAATTTCTACGGTAACCACACTGATTCAATATTATCAAATATTTCATTTGCAATTGCATGCCCCTCGTAGACAAATTAGATTCTGATTCAATAGATGATGTTTTATGGCGATTTTTGTTTTTTCTCGTGTTTATCCTTGACAAGAACCTGCTCTTAGAGCATTGCATGTATCATGCAATCTCTCGTTTGAATAATCAGTTGTAGACAGCATCTTTATCTTCTTAAATTAAATCCAGATAAACTCTTATACTTAGAAGACCCTGTCTAACTCAAGTGTCTATTTAAACTCATCAAACTAAACTATGTTAATTACATATCAGTTAACTCGAAACTAGGTTACCTCGAAGATTTACCACAGCTCCACCTTCTTCGAAATAATGAGGTTTGATTTTACATATATTCAAAGGCATTTTCGTACTTATAGTTCACTGATAATACCATGTGGGATTTCCTTCCAAATCACGGACACTATAGCACTGTTTCCGTAATATGAATTACATATTAAAATTTAGATAAGGTCATCAAATATAAGCCATAACTAACATGAGCGAAAATGGTCATTATGTCTATTTCATGGCTCCAGGGTCATGAAGTAATCGTTAGACTTAACCAATCAAATGCGACGTAAAATTTTGAAACGCTATTTTTGATTGGGTTAGTCTAAAATTAAGACTATTTTACACTTAAGACTGTTTCGTGATCATGAAGCCAGATATTTGTATTAGTATTTTAATTTAGCCAATCAAATGTGACGTAACATTTTGTAATGTCATTTTTGATTCGATGGGTTTAGAATCAAGACTATTTTACACTTCAGACTGTATCGTAATCTTGAAGCCAGATATTGGTATTACCATGGTTACCTGACGCTTACGACCTATAGGGAATTTCAGAATTTCATCAAAAGGATTTAGGTAAACAATCCAATATTGTTTCATTGTAAGAATCAGGATTTTTTTTATAGAATATGAAAACCTAAGGAAGTGAAGGACACGGAAAATTTGTAAGCAGACTAAACACTTTTAACACATGTTTTTTTTTTTTTTTTATTTCCTCATTTACAAAAAATGATTTTCTGTCGACAAGATTAAAGAAATAAAGAAATTTTTTACTTAAATCTCATTCAAAATGATATAAATATGACATTTTGAATCTTTCATAAATCTAATAACAGTGAAACAATAATATGATTAATATTTAATGAAGATCTAGATTTATTGACATTGTTGTGATCTATTTCAGAAATATACTATCCATACTTTATTTGAACTTATTGATATCCCGGACAGTTCTTTATATTAATTATATCAAGACCTGAATTCAATCAAGATTTTTTTTATTGGGGGGGGGGGGGGGGGGGGGTAACAAACAATAAACAATTGAATTGTACCTATTAAAATAGTTTTTAATATGCAATGTTTTGCCGTTGGTAACAAAGCCTGTGCAAAAAAAAAAGTGAGAAACATCTAACTTGTGTTCATTGATCGGGTTTTACATTCTATTAACAATCGAAGTCATTTAAGAACAGCCGTGCATCGGATATGTCTTTGTTTGTTTTATATGTTTGTTTTGGGCGGCTGTGCTATATTCGTGTTGTCTCCTTGCAAAAGTGGACCTTTTTTTTTTTTACTGTGCTGCCTCACTGCAATATACTGATGAAGACATCGAACAACACACCCTACTTGGTCCCATAATACTGACAACTAGGGAACCAGTCCTCCCACTGCTACTTATCTTTTCTTTCGTGTTAAAGGCATTACGTAGTTTACTCGTGAGTGTAAATAGTAATCATCTTTACTTATCTCCAAAAACTAACGTCAGCATGATAATTCAATACCGATACCTGCATTAACAGTTGGATAAGTATAAAGAGATCACGGTAGTGCTATCCTTAATCTCTATTTACTTGTTGCAAAATTAGCCATGACATGTACATTTCATTTTTGTTCTTTTTATCCGGTTCTCTAGGTAGTTTAATATTCTTTTGATGGATATTTCTTCCTTTTAGTAAATTATGTAAATTGCAGGAATGATCTAAGTCTACATACATTATTTACAATGTTATATGTTAAGAAAAAAAATACAATATCAAGCGAAGCTATTGATTGGGTTTATCACCAATAACTTCCATATCTTTAAAAGAACATGTTTGTACAAACCATATGAGATTTATATTTTTCGATAGAGTAACAATGATAAAGAATAAAAGGTAAACACGCAATCATGTCGACATGTCGAAAATTTCGACATGTTCAGATTTGATATCTGTATTGCAATACATAACCGTAAAAGTCTCGTAATATGCATTGTTAAATGTTTATTTCAAAGTTCAATTCTATTTTGGAAGTTATAAAAGAGAGAAAAATCGTCGTTCTGATGCTTAAAAACTTAACACGACAATCAATAACTTTATTAACATCCATGTTTTACCTAAGAAGTAGTTTTTTAAAAGTTGTAAATAAACTTATTACTAATAGATTGTACTATTCAATGAATATGTTTTACCTAAGAAGTAGTTTTTTAAAAGTTGTAAATAAACTTATTATTAATAGATTGTAATATTCAATGAATAATTAACAATGTCTGTGCTTGTTTACGTTAAATCATTTGTATTGATTACTTCATAAAGAGTAGGACAGCTGTTATATGTTTTGTCAAAAACAAGTTATTCTTCGTCTTTATCTCGTGTTTGTGTTACATA
This sequence comes from Argopecten irradians, assembly GCF_041381155.1. Taxonomy (NCBI): domain Eukaryota; kingdom Metazoa; phylum Mollusca; class Bivalvia; order Pectinida; family Pectinidae; genus Argopecten; species Argopecten irradians. The sequence goes on along the minus strand of NC_091137.1, from coordinate 44,532,833 downwards.
ATCGATACATGTTTTGTTGAACTCAAATAACAATTGTAATATGTTCAATTACACTTACCTCGAATAATCTGATTTATCGAAGTATTAACACCTTTACCCCTCGATTCACCTCGAGTTACCGAGGTTTTGTTACACATATGCAGTGTAACGACAACTACGTTTAACATACAACAAATAAATGTTAATAACATAATGCAATGTACTCTTTTAAAGATGAAAAGTAAATACAATATGTACACTCTTCCAGTAAAAATGAAAGAAAAATATTATTTTTCCCAACAACCGTCATGTCTAAGAGCGGAAAGATTTTAGTTCATTTAAAACTTATTTAAAAATGTTTTGAACCTGACACGACTGAAATACACATTTGACCAGATTTCAAAACGACATTTGAAATCTGCAAAATGATAGGCTTATGATATTAACCAGTTTTGTCTTGGTTAAAAAATCGTACGAAGACTACATTTTTTTCTGACGCTTCGTGTAATATACTAGTAGGTATGTAGGTCACGGTATCAAATTGCTTTATACAGAAACAAAAATATTAAGTATCGGCATGCATTGATTGGTGGCGGTAATTACCTAACTATGACACACACCTGTGAAAAAGCTGTTATAAAATCGTCTTTATTATTTTATTATGCAACCAACTGTCACAGGGATGACATTTTAATGAGTCCTCGCCCATTAACATGTTTGCATTTTTTCAATCCATGAAAAAATTAAGACATGGTGGCTTTTAAATTCGTCAAAATGATGTTTCATGTTTCAAATTTGAAACATAATTTGAAACAATATATCTGTGAAATTAAGTGATATATGTTTCTATGATTTAAAATAGCAAAATCTTAAAAATAAAAATAAAAAAATAAACTTGTGCTCAGATAGAGAATTTTCACTAACGAATAGATACTATTATTACAATCAATATTGAATATTTTTGTCAAGTAGAAAATAGTCACATTTAAATACGATAAAATATATTTCAATTTGACAAAATTTTATATATGAAAATCTAATAATGCATGTTTACTTTTTCATTATAATAAAACAACAAAACAAACGCATTCCCCCTTGACTTAAAATATTTTTATCATTCAATAAACGAAACAAATAATGTCGCAATTTTTGAACTTCACCAAGAAGATTGAATTATAATTGATAAATTTCAAAAAGTTTCAAATATCATTGAAATATAACTACATATTACAAATCAAATTAAGTTCATGTTTTCTCTTGGGCTATAGCTGAGGAATACTACGGGGAAGTTTTATGACTGGTGTTTTCTTATTTGGAAACAATATATTTCACTTTATGCTATTAAAGGCCAAATAACTTTCCGAAACGGATTTTAATTAATACAATGGGAATGTGAAACGGAATCAATAATTTTGTAGAGACGTCAAATTCAAATATAATCGACAGTTCACGATCCAGAAAATAGCACCACACTGCTTAGCACAGAACTACAGAGGACTCAGTCTATTGAAATAATGTGGCTGAAAATGACATTATGCATTACTATCAAAGTTCGAATTTAAATATTTCGCAAGAAGTCACATTGTTTGGTGATGAGAGTGCGTTATATCAAAACGTTATGTCATGTCAAATGTCTTTATTATGTTCAATATTGTTGAATATACAAGATTAATAAGGCAATAAAAACAACGAAAACGAAAATAATGGTTAAAGCACAAAACGTCCTCCATCAACTTTGAATAATTAGACGGATACAAAAACACAAAAATAATCTCAATGTCCTCAATATGAGAAATTAATCTTGATAGTTTAATTAAGAGTGGTTTAATAATGTGAAATTTCCCCTTTCATATATTAAAATAATACAAGTTATGTTCTTCTAATTCAGTACTCCTGAATTTCATTAATTTACATACATAAACATTTCGAAGCTTAAAATTGTTGAGCTATATACGATCAAACAGTGAAAGGCTATTAACTTGTCTATAAAAGGCAAGAGTGATGAATAAATATACCATATAATACAATGATGAAAGAAAGCACAACAATTAAAACCAAGCAGATGTTTATTCATTATTCTTTAAGAATATCAAAATATTTCCACTTTTTGTCGCTGAGAATGTTACTCAAAACATGTTATGTATATTCCTGGTTGAAAGCGGGTACGGATCTGAAACGTTCCTTACCTATTCTTTCACACCCAGTGTTAGTTTGAACTATATTTCACATAAATTGAGTTGAAAAGTTGTTCAGTTGCCAACTTACTTCATAAACATTTTCACTTCTGTATTTTTCCGAATTTCATGGGCCACAAACTTATGTGAAATTACCCGTGACTACAGAAGACGATTTGTGTGATAAGTGTTGCGTGACATAGAAGTACCATTATAGCAATCGTTACATACCTGTTTGAAAACTGCAGATAGTTTTTGTCAAGATTGTGAATACAGATAAGATAGGAATATATGATAATAAAAGATAAAAGGAACCATTTGCATTTTCGCCAATTATTGTAATGGTGACCCTTGCCCCGTTCCCCTCGGATCTCTCTGTGTACAGTCAGGTGTTCGCAAAGCTATCGAATTGGGTTCAAATGCAGACATAAATTATTCCTTTGGAAAGGGAACATAAATCTATTTTATAGAGTTGATGCAGATCCCGTAATATAAACGGTGATTCTATACAAATACGTCAGCTGAATACTAGATGCTCAACTATCTGTTACCTTTAGTGGTCGCCGTCCGGAAAAGGGTTGTTTCTCAGGGAGTGTAGAAATATAAAAGTGGTTAAAAGTATTTCAAATAAATATGTACACGGAAAGAAATCTATTTATCAGTCAATAATTAGTTCAAGTAAATTTGTTTTCTGCATGGTCACCTACTAAACCTTCAACATCCATTTACATTTCGCAACATTTCGGGCATATTGGTGGATATTGATATTATGGTAGAAGAGGTAACGATCAGGTTAATATGTCATTTTATAGGACACTAACCTCCCACCTCTTGCAAGAAATGTAGATCGATGGTTTGTCTCCAGAACTATGAACAGGAACAGGCGACAACAAGGTTAAAATGACTTTCTATGGGACCTCTGATGCGTAAGATTACAAGGGCGATAGACAAAATCTCGTTATAGATCGATGGTTTTTTCAGACACTTTGGTTTTTCATCGCCAATATGATAATTGGAAATATTTTTTATGAATACGCAATTGCTGTTTTTATGGATTATTTCATAATATGCTTGGTTCTTTTACTTGGTTTATTTATAAATCCTTCGGTCAAATTATGCTTGGTCCCAATATTTGAAGCAAAAATACAGACTATGATGATACCGATGTTGATAATGAGGTATTTATTTCTATGCTAAGAATATGGCAAGAAATCATATAAATCTACAATTGGTATATACATTTCCGAATACAAACAACATAAATTTACATAGAATGTGCCTTTAAGTCCCTTTGATAAGCAGTCGTAAACATGTGTTTGCGGAGCTGTCAAAGATGTGCCCGATACAGTACGCCTGTTGATGCAGTCATTCAATCAGGATATATCTCAGCTTATGCACAATATGGTAAGATGTATGTTATGTGATATCATCCAAAAAATTAATATCGTAAGTCTTGTAACAATTGTCTTATCCAAAGAATAATTCATTGAATACATTTATTGCACGTCTAATGCAGGTTTAAGCATATCCATTTGTGTTATTTATATCGTATAGAGTTTCAAATTAAAATGTGGCGTAATATGGCGAAAATTTTGACATGCGATTTTTTCTTTTTTTTCGTTGTAATTGATTGAAATCCATAAATTTTGGTGAATTAAGCTGTAGAAATCATTCAAATGATTTCAGATGTCTTTTAAACGTTAGTTACAACACAGAAATTATGCACTGTAAAATTGTTGTTTTTATGCCTTAAGTATGTTTAGACGTAAACATATCTGCAGAAATCACTAGGGTTACTAATTACACTGAGAAAATGTGCAATGAAATTGGAGACCATACTTTGGCTTCGTGGTTTGACCGTATATACTCTTTTCACTTCAATATAGATGTACATATAACGATTTTTGTCATTACTGCCAAACATCATTTTCAGCTCTTATTTATGCATATAAAATTAAAACCTATGCATTAAAAGTACTGGAATTCCCAAACTGTTGGTAACTTTTGGTGATGAATAACATATTAGAAGCTCATCTTAATTCGTGAGTATAAAAATACGACACATATAACTTTAATTAATGTACATTTCTCTAAATTTGTTGAAATCAACATGTCGTTTATAAGTAAATCCAGTTGAACACTTTTCATACAGAAATGTGTTTTGCAGTGAACACCATCTGAAGACAAACTGTGTGTCGAAACGATACCGACTTTAAAGTCAACTGAAAACTAATTATTGCTAAAGGTGCCATGTCCATCCATATTCCTGGCTGGTCATACTGTCAGACGGGTGCGGAACCCCGCAGACTGTAACCTGCCAGCGAGAAAACAAGTAAACACACGATAAAACCTCGAATGAGGTTTTCCACAAGTCCTTTGACTAAACCAGCGATGCCAGATATGTGATCATACACACAAACCATATGTTTATTGATACGAGGAAACTGAAAATTAGGTCTCAGTAGCCCTTTGTTATTACTGGTGGTAGTTTTCGCTCATGGTTGCTGACAAACGAAATGTTTTGTCGTAGCCACGTGTGATATTTCATCCGGGACGTCGTGTGGAAGGCGTTAGAGATGGTATCTTGGGCTAGACCGGGTATCTTGTGAGGGGCGGGTATTCACAGCCAATCAGCCGTGTCATACTGATATCTGTCGCAATCCTTTCATCAGTTGATCCGACAAAAACGGCTCGACGTAGATAACACAGGTAGGCTGATGAAAAGGAGGAAAATGTAGATGTTTAAGTCATCTTTGCTGTTTTAGAAACAAGTCTCATAATCAAATTCACTATATGTGATTCTACTGAGAACGACATTTTATGTGTTATATGTAATGTGTAGGTTTAATGAAATCGAATTATTTCATATGTAAAATATATAATGATTGACATGTCTGTCTTTATGTTATAATATACGCTTTAAAACCAAACTCACCAATGGAAAAGCAACGACATGCTTTGTGATATAGTTTTACTTTTCCTCAGAAACTGCATGATCGAATATGTATGCATGTTTTGTTTCTCCATTATACAGTCACACCAAAGGAACATAGCAATATTAGGATTTAGCGATAGGTGTGCTTAAGAATTTATCATTTAAAGTCCACGTACATGCGGTTAAAATAACTTTTAATAATTATATTGGATCGGTATGAATAATTTATTTGTTTGAGATTTGTATATGTGTATACATTATCGATGGTTTTTTAAACGGTTATTTTGGGTTCATGATCTGTCTTGAAATAAATGATCCTAAGAAAGCTTTTATCCGTGTTGTTTTAAACGTTATAGGTGCACAAAAATTAAAAAAGGAAGTAAAAGAGAATGAAAGACAACAACAACTACAATAAAAAAACCTCAAGATGCATTATGTAAGTACTAATACGAATAAAATTGTAAATTCACTTACGGAATAAATATAGCATTGATTTCAAGGTCAAATGCATATATATATCAACATGACTCCTTCAAAACGTGCTTATATAACAAAACCAGACGTTTCAGAAGAGAAAGCGTCAACTGCGACTTTGCAATACCTGTCGATCAGATCTAGGTCACATCAAGGGCCGACTACAATTTCAAATCAAATTCTGGTTGCAAAAATGAAACGTTAAGCATTGGAAATCCTTAATAAGATCAGGTCGACCGTAATACTTTATCTTAATTCTCCTCAAATTATTCATCCTATCTATTTTGTAGTCTGGCTAACCTGACATTGTTGCCCGATATAGAAAATGTTGATGAAGTAGACTGAAGATATTGAAGTTATTATTATTTGTAAATAGTAATAATATTGAGCTGATTATATCAAATAAACTGTCTTTCCTTCCACAAGTACATTCACAAACCTAAAAACTGCACCTCATGTGGAACCTAAATGCATGGAGAATAGAGGTTCGTGATCACTCATTGCATATCAAATGGATTCCTTTTGGTCTACTTTGATAAAGTATTTTATTCGCATTTCGTCTTATGATAAGAGCGAGCATGATGAGTGCAAATGGCTAATGATGTGTACTGTTCATATGCCTTTTTGCCAATGCATTTCAACATATTAATCTATAATCCGCCAGATGTCTAGTCCAATGTTCAATATGTTTGCATATGTCGCTAGTGTAATATGACTTGGAACGCTTTTTATTGTCTGTGCCGGGGCAGAAAATTTATTTTGACGTCATGACTTGACATCAGTAGGCAATGACGTGACGTCAGAATTCGAGGACCAAAGAACCAAATAGCGACCTCTGTTTTTTATGTTGAATTTCATCAATATGCTAGATTTTTTTTGTATTTATTTGGTAAATATCATTTAAAATTTGTGTTCAGTTCACATGACATTTTTTTTCGCCAAAGCTTGCAAAAGAAAGAATAAACACATTATAAACAGACTCATTTAATTAAAATAGCATTTAAGAGTCAACATATATATTCATGTTCAAGATTCCATTAGTTTCATTTAATGTCCTCTCGGTAACCATTGCTATTTAAGGATGCGAAGGCTTTACTTAACTAAATGTCAGGGTAGTTATCAACGGTCTACCATGAACACTAGAAACCAGTTCCATGGGTGGCTTGAGCTCGCTCGAAAACCACATTATCACCCATTCCCTTCCTTCCTTCCTTCCTTCCTTCCTTCCTTCCTTTCCTTCCTTCCTCCTCCTTCCTTCCTTCCTTCCTTCCTTCCTTCCTTCCTTCCTCTTCCTTCCTTCCTTCCTTCCTTCCTTCCCCCTTCCTTCCTTCCTTCCTTCCTTCCTTCCTTCCTTCCTTCCTTCCTTCCTTCCTTCCTTCCTTCCTTCCTTCCTTCCTTCCTTCCTTCCTTCCTTCCTTCCTTCCTTCCTTCCTTCCTTCCTTCCTTCCTTCCTTCCTTCCTTCCTTCCTTTCCTTCCTTCCTTCCTTCCTTCCTTCCTTCCTTCCTTCCTTCCTTCCTTCCTTCCTTCCTTCCTTCCTTCCTTCCTTCCTTCCTTCCTTCCTTCCTTCCTTCCTTCCTTCCTTCCTTCTTCCTCCTCCTTCCTTCTTTTAATTAATTAATTAATTAATTCATTCATTCATTCATTCATTCATTCATTCATTCATTTATCATTTATTCATCAGTCTACATTGTTAAAACTTGTAATAAGCATTTGGTGTTATAAGTATATTGTGTATTATAACTTCACACGCCACCTCTAGCTTTTGAAAAGAATTCAGGACAGTGCCCAAAGTGACCGTAGGGCGGTGGTGATTCTCCGGGTACTCCGTCTTCCGTTTAATTCCTAAACAATGGATGTCACTAACCCTAACTCAGTATATCAGACGTAGAAGTAACCAAACCTAAAACTCCTATCAGTATGCGGTAGATGTAATATACATGTAGATGTTATTGTCATTATAATGACTAGATATGAATATTATACATTTGTATAATGAAATACTCTCTTCCTAACAACGGCTGCAAGAAATCTCAAAAAGGAAAAAAACCCACCTTAAACCTAAAACGGTAATAAAAAAATATATGCTTGATTAAAGTGCTTTGACACTGTCCAAAATAATACATAATTTACAATGTGTAATATACTACCATGTACATAGAATGTTTAAAGTTGTAGTTCCCTACAAAAGCGTATTTAAAACGATGATATAATGCTTGTCAAGTTAATAACATATAAGTATCAATCTACTGTCATACAATACAGATTAAAATGATTGATGCACATCTGTTAAATACTGAAGCTAGCTCATTGATAAAGTAATACTGAATATAGAATACAAACTAAACATCCTTCGTTACCAAAAGTAACGGTGCATATATCACACTGTTTGTAATCAGTCTGACAGTTATACAGGAAGAGCATGTATAATGCAATATTTTATACAAAATGCAAAATAACATATTCCTGCATAAATAAGTAATTAAGATTTTCCTGCGAATACCTATCTATGATAATATCCACGTGCACTGTTACATATATTCATGTGCAAAATAATCTAAATTTTTTGACTATTCAAGAAAAATAACATTCAGTTATGATTGGTTTTTCATTATCATATCTTGATGATACGTCTGGGAAAGCCTCGCTTTGATCGTTTAATTATCCTTCAGCTATGATCAAGGTAAATGACTTCTCGATCATTTGTTGTTATTAGTATATAAGAAATGAAAATATCCTGATACATTTGTTGTTCGAATAAATGTTGGATGTTCGGTATTATTATCAAACACTTTTGTTATAGGTAAACGCCATTTGATGTAATTATTCAGTACGCTTTGATGCTGAAATGTCAAAATTAACAACAACAAAAAACAACACAAAAAAACAACCCAAAAATAAAAATAAAAAGGAAATATAAATAAAATTTTAAAATTCAAATCAGAGTGTTATACAAAAGGAAAAAATCAAATAAAGGAAATATATTTTTGCGCAGAAATGTCAAGAGTTTATACTAGTAAATTAATACCACAATTATATTAATTAACTGCAAGTTCGGTAACGGCGTTTAAAATAAATTTTAATTCGTGTTTATTGGTTTATGAATATGTATTTGCATTAAGTGTATACATTTATGTAAATTAATACAATTAATGACACGTGGAAGTATTGATAACTAAAAGGATTGATGTTTATAACAATTATTAACCCGTTAAAAGGGATTAAAATAACTTTTTACTATGACATAACTTTCAGAGTTTTTAATTTTTTATATATATATGCATTTCTTTTCATGAATATTCAGCATTGGTTTAATCTAAACCTGCCTGATATGCATAGTTTAAAAGTTAAAATGCATTTTTGTTATTATAATTATACTGATGAACATGTTCACACTCATCTTCCATTGATATGAGTATATTTATATATACTAACATGGAACTTTAAAAAGGAAATTAAAACCTATTTGTGATGAAAATTATTATGATATATTTACCGGACAAATAAAGAAAAATAGGTTTCTCCAATCCGGACATCTTGTGAGTAACATTAAAATTTATTCTGGTATGGATATAGCTATAGTGAGAACATATGATTGGATAATGAAAAAATAATGAAATTTATTTTTATTTTAAAAAAAAGATATGTTTACCTTTCAGCGTTTCAGGAAATGCATGACAAACAAAACGACACCATTCTACCCTGGCTTTCTCATATATGCCACTAATATTCACACCAGTGTATTGTTTATTAAGAATGTTACACCATTGACGAATGGTATTTTTAATCAAAAGCAGGAGCAGACGAATTAATTCATTTGCAAAAGTTACTTATTTTACATCATTGCCGCCATTAAAAAGTTTGAACTTCTTATTTGACCTCAAGGTAAAAAATACTAAACACAATTTATCGCGTGCCGAAAATCTTCCATGTCACTATACAGTGTATATACCCTATATGAAATCGGAAATGATTGTCCATTTCATTTATCAAACAAGTCAATGAAGTTTTTGAAATAAAGCGAGATAAGCTTCAAACCCCTAATATGAAATATATACTTTTATCATTGTACATAAAACAACCTTCATTATGAACAATTCAGAGACAAAACAATGCAACGATTGTCCTTCATAGCCAATGAAACATGTTCAGGTCACGTTACACAGGTGACATTTGCAGACATATTAGGCCTACATGTACATTTGCGAAGTCGGTAGTTATTAGGCGGATTATGTGAGAAATAATTTAAGACGAATATGATATACTCTAGCTTTAAAACAATACATTTAAAAAAAATCGTGTAAACTCGGTTCTTTCTCATTTTTCCATGTGGGGTCCGTTACCTACACTTACTGTTATTGGTGGAAGTCTCATTGCGTTCTCTTCTAACTGAATCATGTCACCTAGATTTTGACTTATGACCTAGTTCAGAAATTGTGTCGTGCACATGCACAAATGTGTTTATATACTTTACATTTTATATAAGGTCCATCTTCTAGTAATTCCGACCACTTGATAATCTTATTTTAGTCACGACTTCATCTCGCTTGGGAAATGGATGATGTACCAAAGTTTGATCATTGACATTTTCATTATGGACCCCATATGTACCAAGGTTGCATCCTACTATTAGTGGCTGGACTATCTTCGTCTTGGTTTATTTTAGCTATGAGTTATTTTAACACATCATGAGTGACCAATATTGAGAATATTTGTTTTGAATAAGAATTCATTAATTTTACTTAAAAACAATAAATCTCGTCTGTACTTAAATATTTTTTTAACAATTTCAGATGATTAAGCTCGTACTTGAAATATACCTTCTATTTTGTTGTATCTACCATTTAGTGCAATATAACGGAGTGTCCTGGTACAGTCCACCTAATACACATTCCGGCCGCACCACAGCTTCGTTAACGTACAGCTAACCAGACAATAATACAGAAACTCGAACTTGTGCCAAGCGTTATCGCGATCGGCATCGGGATCCGGTCACGGAGAATGCATATCTATCATGATCTGTGTCGTTTAGGCTCTTGTAACTTTTCACCCAAGAAAATACAAATTGTTCGCCGTTTTAACAGATCGACGCGCTCGCGTGTCAGGGATTGTGGGTAAGACAATCTAGGTATTTTTCCGGGTCAAGTTTCAGGTCAAAACATCAAACGCTATCGGCGGATTTTGATCGAAATGATTACGTGACCCGAGCTTAGTGTTATGTTTATCCATACGGATGAGGAATTCCGAATGTAAACATGATCATCTGTGAGCTGATAGCGCGGGAAAGATTATCACTCGGTTTGATGGACTGACAGTTAGGCCTTCAACGCTATTGTAGTCACCTTTGTTTCCGGTATAATAGGCTTCCACCATACAAATATGAAGTACAATCGCATAAGTATATCTAGAGCACTAGGAATACAAATGTATATCTCAAATCATAAAGCAAATCTCGGCAGTCGTATATGGTACTATCTAAAGAGGTGTCTCAAACCTTGACATTCCTTCAAACTGATAGCGGCCATTGAAATGCATGTATATATTTTCTGACAAGTATACCCTATAGAAAAAAAATATTTGTGGCCAATAATTATTTGTCCAGTTTATGCCTTTAATCAAACATCGCCATAGCAAATCAACTTTACTTTCAAAATACTTTAAGAGGTTCACTTATCATTCTGGTCTACGCAAATGATATTAATCAAGTTGTGCTGCAATTTTACCATACTACAGTGTATTAGATGCTAAGATGCCGTAGTGAAATAACGGTCAACTAACATGTGAACATTGGTTTAGGTGTGGTCAAAACGTAAACTGCTGCAAATCTTTGGCATCATGTGAAGTGACCAAATCAAACTTTGTTCTGTAGTTTTTGGAAATCCTTCCATGTAGATATTTATTAATTACTGCAAACTGACTTAAAAACACGGTGACGTAATTTCACATTTTCACTCATTACAACTTTTCCACAATGACCAAATTTTGTGATCGAGACATATTTAGGTTCTATTTTATATGATTTAAATATTTTTTGCGGTGTCTGCAGTACTACCTTCATCACGCAATATGCATGTTTGTTTGATATTTTTCCTGATATATTCTACTGACCATGACGTGTGATTGCATAGAGGATGCTGCTCCCGTTGAGTCTACATGACACGATGATAAATATAAAACTTTAAAGATATTTTGTCAGTGAATTATGCTGATGTTGGCTGAATTTCGAGAAACATCGCCCTTCTACTGGAAGGTCAAACATAACGATAAGTTACTTATATCTGTCAAATTTTTTAAGAACTATTTATTCGTTATTACATGCTGGTTGGTTTCGGCCAAAGCGAAAGTGCGAAAAATACCCCACTTTTTCGCTCAGCGCACTGCCGCCCCTCGCATTGCCGCATTGTTACTTGACAATACGACATGGTCGAAATTCCATTCAAACCGATATGAATGGAAACTAATTCTTGAAAAGTCAATGAAGTATACTTCAATGACCACAATAAGCTTCTTGCATATGCACGTGAGAGGATCACTCGTGCGTGTCATTATGTACGTGTGTAATGCTAACGTAACGCCTGCTTTCATGCCTCAACACGTGCCCTTGACGTTTCATTAGTTCGTGCCCCAGTAAGCCGGCTACATTGTTTGCGATGTCAGAACAAACGATGTACATTCTGATTTGTGTCGTTGCTACGAAGACGTGTGTTGCACATTAGACACCGGGGTTAGATTCAGGGGTTGGTTTCAACCCCGCCCCTACATGCACCCAGCAATTAGAGCGTGTTCCAGGGCACACCGCATGCTGCAGTTTTCTCTCACCTCATGGGCACGATCTCACCAACAACGAGTGTGAAAGTCATAAACATTTCTTCTTAATTCTTAAACTATTCTGTAAAGTTTCACCAATTAATCCATTACAATATTTGTATAAGTTAAATTGTAAAGTAAAATACATGTCACTATGCATGTTAAAATAAAAGTCGTTGAAATTTGATGGACATGAATTTGCCTTCAGCGGCTCGCAATACAGCATACACATCCATTTTTGTTGATGTACAAGCTCCTACGGCGTGCAATTAGGCAAACCAACCACCACCGTGAACTTCTCTGATTTATGGCAGCAGTTCGCTCAACTGATGCCTACAATTCATAGCATCAATGTACCCGGAAAATTACGGCTAATACTCCCTACTACCGAGGGCTGCCACGTGAGCTTCCTTTAATTACCCAAGTTCAAATACCAGCTTTTAAATCGCACCCGTATCATTTGCGACCGTCGTTGATTGTGGCTATGTTACTACTTAAACGATGTACCAGCCTGGCTCAACCCCCTGGGCTTTTGAAAAGTCACACTGATCGGTTGCTATTGTTACCAAGGCCTCGTTGCACGTGGCGTAGGACGTTGATGGCGAGCTAATGACAGTACATATGATCCATGGCTGTGGCTTCGGTAGGACAAGGTGTACAGTCTCTGGTAGACACCGGGGATCAGCTTCAAAGCAGACGGGAACAAAAAAAAAAAGAACAATTGGCGAAGATAATGTTTTATGTCTTTGAAATATGGTTTTCTATTTAAGATTATATCTTTTTGTGCATTATGCTGTGAAACAGGAGTAAATAATACAAATTGAAAACGACAGTATTTTACCTATCATTTAAAGTTTAACATATCTTGATAAATAAGTAGCATTGTCACAAAATTGACAGATCCATATCCAATGATACATACACGAATCGTTTACTTAAAAACGAAAAGAAAGAAAGGGATAAAGATAAAAAGAACAGAAATAAACAATATTGTTAAAACAATATTTTCGTAATATTGAAATACTTTTTTACGTAAGTCAACAAAATAATGAGAAACATTAATGTACAAAAACACAATTAGAGTTTTATGTTCAAAGATATTTACCAGATTTTATGCTGATCATCATCTTCAATATACTGTAGTATAATATTGTTTACAGTAAATATAACGTTTTTTTGTGTTTTTTTGTGTTTTTTTTTTTAATTTGAATGTAACCATGAAAAGATATTTAAAGAAGTGTAGGTTATCCATTGTTTATCTGCTGTAGATTCTCTTATGCCCGTCCTTAAGTCCTTATTTCAATCAGCTAAACTTGCATTTCTAAGGATTGAAACGTAGCAAGCCATATGCATGAATCTGTGTCTCAAACTTATCTAGCAGTATTTGCATGGTGGTAGTCACCAGGTACTTGTTGTATTCAGTTGCAGTCATTATGGATAAAACTAGTTCGTCCTACTACAGGCGTTAGAAATATTACTGTAATCCTACCTTTATAGGTGATGATAGGATATGTTTGCTGAGAAAATGAAGAAATCTTACATTTTAAATTATTAAGGGACTGTTATCTCAACAATCGTTTGAAAATATTTTTTATTAAGAAATTGATATTCCCTTATAATTATCTGCGTCAGATATCTTGCGATCGGGATGCATTTTAAAGTAAACAGGCTTTGTTTTAATTTTGCATGGAATCTGAACAGAATAAATAATAAATCAACTTGCCAATTGTTATGTAATGCCAATTTACTGACATGGACCATCGATTTATTTATTTTGAAAAAGTGTTTTCTTCGGCACGTCCATTCAATGGCATTTTCGGTAAAATGGAAAGTGCAACGATCCAATGGCTTAATTTCATATACTGAAATTGAATTATCAAAGTATAATCAAATAACGTCAAATTTGATAAAAAAATCAATAGAGATAATTAAAATCTGCAATATTTGGACAGTTTTGAGATTATTAATAGAAAACAGCCCTGTGATCGGTACGCCGATATAAACGGTGTCCGCCTAAATTTGGTATGTCTACTTTTCGCGGGAGACAATTGGGGACAGTAAACAAATAAAAGAGCAATAGGTGAAACGATACACATGTTTGTGTCTCCAAAGAACTATTAACTCCCAATAATTAGCTGCTTGCAAATCAATAAACGTTTTACTATGTAAAATTTAAAGTGTACAGAAATACCTAAGATGTCAACACCTGTGAAGAAAGAGAATTCAATCGTGGTGTCAGATTCTTTTGTTGGGTAATTATTGTTTAAAGACCTAGCTTTACTGAAATCAGCAGACGTGCAAATTTACAATAACTACGAAACTATCAGCTCCTAGCTCCATTTACTCCGGCTTGAATTTCGGTCATGCGTAATGTATGCGCTTTTGTCTACGAACTGAACACTTTAACTATTGACGAAGTCCCAAACACCTGGGGATATTACAGCGAAAGGAAATGGGCGGGACGGTTAGGTATTTCTTTATCACGGTGAAATAAGTTCGTTTGTATATATAACACTGAAATGATGGAAAACGCTTATAAAATATATATGACTCATATTCTTCCATGCCGACGTTGAGAAACAAACGTCTTATTGACACAGATTTCGTCAAACAAACACACACCTGCTCCGGAGGTCGTAAGTAGTGACAGGAAGGGTCGCGGAGGGCTAACCTCGTCAACGATTCCGGCTGATAGATGACTGTTTGATACATGCAAATACGGGAAATAGCGGAGACTCGTGAATGGTAGCGAGATACAACACATGCGCAATGCTACGTGTCACCAGAATCGACATTTATCAGGGAAACACGATATATAGGTGTTGAATACATAACAGGGAATGTACATATGTATCGGGTGTCTCGAACGTCAGTAGCTGTTGGGAAACTTATAAACATCAAAATATGATGTATAAGCGTGCAGAAAAAGTGACATTTATTTTCTTTTGATCAAAATGACAAATGCAGCGATCTTGATTTAACTGACAAATAAATATTTCATCTATTTCTGATGTCATATTCAGATTTGCGATCTGATATATAAAGAGCGATTTACATAAATTAAGATTTCACTTCTCATTGACGTGCCATATGTTATGTTGTTCTGACTTATTTGATGCCATCATGATGCATTGCATTAAAATGACAACGATAATTTTGTTACATATATTTTCGCAGATATAGCTGCCTGGTATAACACATGACTTGTCAATGACCTGACAATTTCATAAGAGATTCATATGAGCAACGTGTATATCAACGAGCAATTATTCAAATAAAATTCTAAATTTTATGAAAAAACGAAATTTCAACAGGAAAATGAAGGTATGATGAATTAGAATTCTGAAGTTATTTATAATGTCATGCCCTAAAATTGAGAACTAGCAGTAAGAAGAAAGAATAAATATGTATATTTATAAGCTGCCGAGTATAGCACATAGGAAACAGGGTGATTTATGTTTTCTCTCTATTTTCTGCACTTTTTAACATTTAATAACATATTCATAACACATTCTGTATTTGAAAATGAAATATAAATGTAACGTTTTACAACTTTTTGCTTACATCAAAACAGTTTTCGCCTGCGATTACATTTCGTATATATCGGGAGCTATAAGAAATCACGAAAAGAACCGTTCATGAAAATTCTTTCCTTTACTGATAGGAGTAAAGGATCATGGGTAAATTTGATTTCCAAATTGATGTTAAAGTGCGATCTCCCAATTTTAAAATTTTGGCAATTACTCACCCTCTTCGACCCTGAATTTATCCTTTTTAGATCATAATTTCTCTTATATAGATTTATATTTCCACTCATGACCTTTTATTTCACTTCAGTTGACTAAATATGATCTTCTGCGTTTTTGTTCTTTTATGTCTTTGAATTTGTCTTAGCATGTTTGGCAGAGTTTTGGTAAACCCCACTTGTGCTTTTCTTTATTTTACAAAGAATCTCCTTTGAATAATATGTATAATGGTATGCATTAGTCAGTATGACATTTTATTTATCTGTCTATGATATCTTTCATATAATATTAAATGTCACCATCCGGTGGCCATTTCACACAAATCTATATTTTGTTGTTTATGTGACAAGATGGGGGATGCATAAAAGGTAGATTCATAGAAATATACATCGCGAAATTATGAAATTTCCAAGAAAATAAATTGATTGAAATTATCTGTTTACTTACTTGCATTTATCAATATCGTCATTATTCATTACCCGTTATTATGTATTGAATGGTCTCCCTTCTGTAGGCTATGGAATATAAGACTCTTTCATGAGTGGATACGAAGGATAGCGATATTCTTCCCGAAGGTCACAAAAAACCCCGAGGTTTGCCGAAGTTTAACAACATTTTGTGATCCCCACAGTATAGAATATCCCTATCCATCATATTAATATATTAATGAGTATCTTTAATAAATCGTTGTTTTATTACAAATTCACAATTATGCATGATATCCTACAATTTTGAAAAAAACCTTGAAAATTGCATGGCATTATGAACGCAGATCTCCCTGTTTGCTTTGAAAATAGTAAAACCAAAATTCTGAAATTTACATTAAAATTTACCTAGAAAAATAGTAATTTTTGTTGACCCTGTGACGTCACGGGTCTGTTTTGCATAGGTAGCCATGTAATACAGCCTCTGAAGACATAAGTGCATTACATGGGATATACCAGTATTGAAATCTATATATTTCATGTTGCTGTAAAACTATCAACAATTCAGATTAAAAAAAAAATACCGTAAAAGATTATTTCAATCAGGCCTTCAATACCCTCCTACCTGGCTCCAGGTAGTCACTGAGATCATGTGATAAACAATTGTTCATAAATAACATAAGATATTTAAGGTCCAAATACGTGACGCAAGCCTATTTATTTTGTAAGGTATCAACTCTTAGTCATGTGCTATCTACCAACGAAAAAAAGTGTAACGATTAAAACGGATAAAATATCTAATTAAATTAAATGAAACCATCCGTTAGAAAATAAAAAAACCATAAATTTTGATGAATTAAGCAGTGAAAATCAATCAATGAATAGACAAACATACACGATGCCAATATAAACGTTACCTTAAACACAGACATTATGTACTATAAAATTGTTGTTTTTCATGCCTTGCGTATGTTTAGACGGAGACAGACCTGCAGAAATTACTTAACAACTTCTAAGAACACTTTTAAATATGAAATAAATTTGTAGACCACACATTGGCTTCATAGTCTACCTGTATGTATTCATTTCACTGCAGTGTAGATGTAAATATATTGATTTTGGCAGGACTACTAAAAATCATTTACAGCTCCTTTTTGTATTCGTAAAATTAAAATACAAAGTATATATGCATTTAAAAGTATTGTGATTCTCAAAACGTTGGTAAATTTTGGTTGTGAATAACATATTAAAACCTCTTTTTGATTCCTGAGTTTGAAAAATATGTAACTCATGTTTAGCTAGGTTAGTGTATCAGATTAATCCAATAGAATGTTTTCTTCAAACACTGTGTTATTGGTGTGCTATTTATATTTTGTATGCAATGTATCTGCATTCTGCATTCATCATCAGATAGGCTTAGGTGTACATTAAAACTTTAGGCCATTTCATTTAAAACATTGGTGTTGTATATCGTTAATTAGAGGCCCAAATAATGCACCAATAACATCTTCCTTTAAACATTGAACGTCTTTCAGTTGGCATTTATAGCCAATATGAATGCCAACTGGGCAGAGGCAAATTAGCGCCGCTTCATGTTGGATTTGCCTCTGTTTAGTTGGCCTTCATATTGGTGCTGACTCGACAGTTGTGAAGTTCATAGTCTAAATGATTGTCAACTGCGCTTGGTAAGGTTACATAATGCGGTTGTAGTGAAATTGTAAATACCATTACTTGTTTTTTTTTGAGTTATTCATGATGTGATACATTAATTGACGATTAAACCATAATGGAACATGTTGTCCATTTCAACTTTGCATTTATCATTTTTTGTTCTTTTTTATTCCATATATCTAAGCTATTGAATCACCAAGGCCTACTTTTGGGCATCCTCGATATTCCAGTGATTACTTTAACTGTCGTTTGGAATATGTCATACAAAACTCGATTGGCCACCATGCAGACCCTAAGTTTTTGAAGACTTTTTCAGCAGAGGTCTTACTAAATTATTCCCCCTAATTTGAAACTTAGAATCAGCCATGTAGTAGAGACAAAAATAATCAAGCCACATTTTAACTATTCCCCTCAATGTTCTAGAGACTGGTGGCCAGTGTATAGCAAACCTAAAGGCTCTGTATGCGGCAGCAGATGAGACAGGTAGTTTGGGCCTTTGATGTACATCAAAAGAATTTAACAACGATACACTTTGGTTGACTGCATGGTTTTCACTCTCTACATAATATTCAAATCAAGACTCTGAAGTTCCGCGATTGATCAATATATATTTTCCTGAAATGCCTTCAGTTTTACAATGACTAAGGGGTGATTATTACGACAGTGATAGTAACCCATGTTATATCGAGGATGATCGAGATAGAAAGACAGAACAGTTGTATGATCCGTGATGTATTGTTTTTATGGACATTGTATGGACATGTTAATGCATGTAACAACATAAAGCCGAATAAAAATATATATGTATTTGCATAATGCCTGGTGTCCAAATCAGTCGTGCTGTTTACGAAGATACCAATAGAAGTACTGTAAATGTGTATGTTTCAGCGGTAATCCTATTTCAGTGGTATTCATACCGCCATTAATATTTCATTGTGATTACTTTCTGTTTATGGTTTAATAAGCTTTGTTAGTGATCACACGAATCCATCAATGCCGTTACCTGTTCGTTAAACATTTAGCTAAAGTTTGAATGCTCTAAAAGTACGTTGATGATTTATTTCAGGGGACTAAGATAATATATACGTCTTAAGTGGAAAACGTAATACAAAATAAGAAATTGATATAATCAGCTTGTGTTGACATTTCATTATTTTTAATAATATTTTTTTAACCATCAGAAATAAATATCTTTTGTGCAAATCTGAATCTAATTGAATAAGCTGATTCATTGAACCAAATACAAAAGTTGATTATCATGCAGCTAAATGAGTAGTTAGCATTTTAAGTTAATTAATTAATACCACTTCTTAATGCCTTTAAAACGAAACTAAAAGTATAAATAAACTGAAATGATAGAATCATGAGGAATGATTTCGCTGTTTTCAATTTAGCGTCAGGTACACCGCACTGCTTCACCTTATTTTTAACGTATACATGATGGATGTATTATGCTAAATTAACAATAACAGATAATAATCGTTAAGGATTTTATTTTAAATCTAGTCAAAATTAGAAGCTAACCACATATATTTTCAGTTTAATTAACCACCGTTTAAGAATGTTCTACAAATAATATTTATAGTAGTACAGATGTTTCTACAATGTTTATATTGGAATATATTTATACAAACAATGTTTATAGTGGTACAGATATTTCTACAAACAATATTTATAGTGGTATAGATATTTCTACATACAATATTTATAGTGGTACAGATGTTTCTAACAATGTTAATAGTGGTACAGATGTTTCTACATACAATATGTATAGTGGTACAGATATTTCTACATACAATATTTATAGTGGTACAGATATTTCTACAAACAATATTTATAGTGGTATAGATATTTCTACATACAATATTTATAGTGGTACAGATGTTTCTACAAAAAATGTTTATAGTGGTACAGATGTTTCTACATACAATATGTATAGTAGTACAGATATTTCTACATACACTATTCATAGTCATAGTGGTACATGTAATTTACAATAATTACGCAATATAGCCAAGCAATTTTCTCATAGCTTGATGACGTAATGTTCACAGAAACGTGACGTTTGAGTGGTAATCTGCACACAGGAGAAGATGTTAGAATTCTAAAGAGAAAGAAGTGGAAACCATTACGTCATTAGATTCTGCAATGATACTTTACACTTAAACACATTTTATATATTAGGGTAGTCTGATAACAAATGGACACCATATTTGTTTTTCACGAATCCCGATCCGATATTGCACGTGTGGATCATCCACCTAGTTTCTTGATTTATTGGGATGACCGTCCTATTAACAGCTAAGGTCATTGGTGGAAAACCTCCATTTTATGCAATGTATAGTGTGTGTGTGTGTGTGTGTGTGTGTGTGTGTGTGTGTGTGTGTGTGGTTGTGTGTGTGTGTGTGTGAGGGTGTGTGAAAGAGGTTTGTTGGGATGTAATATTTTCGTGTGTCTTTGAAACTCTTCATAGTGATATCTCAATTAAGCATATCGCCAAAGATACCCAACATCACACACCGCTTTGTCACATTACACTTAAAACGAGCAAACCAGTCGTTCCACTCCCTTTTTACTGACATCACAACCTTTATATACTATGACTTTTTGAGCCCAACGGACAGAAACCGGAGCCTTCTTCACAAAGGCGAACACTCAAAGCCAAAAGTAACTCAATGAGAAGGGAGACGATAGGAAGATGACAGTTAGGAGGAGAAATTGCAAGATACCTATTTTAGTTTACCATTAACGATTTTTCAATTGGGGCAGTAGGTACAATCACAGGGCTGTACATAGAGGCCCTACCTGACCTGTGGTCATGTATGTTTTTCTGATGTAGCCCAAATTCTTCCTACATTATGACCTCTAACACGCTCTCATTGAGACCAACTGCAATAGATTAATCTATGTATAAAATATTACGCGTCTCGCAGTTTTTTTGTTAGCAAATTTTATAAACATTTGTTTCCTTATCTTCAGTATTACATATAAACATCAAGATTATATTATAAAGCAGTCGTTCATGTTTTTCACTTAATATGACGTGGAAAAGTTTTGTTAAATTAAGTTAACAGTTGTTTCGTATTTAATATTCAAACACTTACACTCCCGGGATCAAACTGTTATCCTAAAGGCCTATTTGGAAACTCCTTTTCTATCTTTAACGAATAATTCAAAAAAATTAATGGTTTATCATAATTTAGATTTATAGCTGTGATATAAGTACATGTATAGGATATATTGTCCCATTTTTCCATTGGGTCTACGTCTAAAAAATAATTGGATTATGCACGATATGCATAATGAATCTTACTATAGCAGCTGATTTTGCACGTGTTATGACTTATGTCAGTATACATTTAGCAGGTGTCATTCTAATTAAGTAGAACACACAGAGATATATTCAACATACCTGTTTAATATTAGCTTTGTGACAAAATTCAAAAAAATCATTGCGGCCTAGTTCAAATAAGGAATATGCAAAATTAAAAAATCTTTTGATCCTTTTATTACCAGTAACTGATTCATTATCATAAAATATGCCACTTCAGTGAATATCGTTATAAATCAAAGTTAACAAGCAACAGCATGATCGTAAACGACAGCGTATATATATATTTACCATCAGTTAAAGAGTACAAAACGAAATCTTAATAAAAAAAATAGTAGCACACAGGTGCTTTTACACTCTTTGAATGTTCAGTGATAGTTTGAGCCTGAAGAGGCAGATACCGAACTCACTGGTAAAATTAAACTACAATGGTGTAATGATGTCATAAAAAAGAGCCACTCAATGGCTTTGGCATCTTGAAAAGATAACCTTTGATAAACTGAATTAAAAGAAATCCGTGGGTTATTTAGAATACAGTCAGAATTTCGTGATACAAAATAAAAGTATTCAATTTGAAAGAAACAAGTGCAAGATGTTGTTTGCTAATTTTGATAACAAATAAAAAATAATACAGACTTTTTTAAAGCTGACAATGCATATCGGGGCAGGTTATTCCGATGCCAGCTATGTTTAGAGTGGCGCGTTTCAATTCCCGTGCGTTATATAAGGGGTTGGTCAGTGAGACGTAACCAAGCAGAGCTAAAGAAAAATGGCTACACTTCATTGGATACGACACTGTCATAACTGGGGGTGTCTCAGAAACGCGTTTTGAAAACTGATAGTTCATTCTATTTGTTTTACTCTCAATGCATGCTTTTTAATTTGCATTGTCAGCTTTAATGAAATAAAAGTTAAAGTATTACGACCAGGGTTCATACATTGCAACATTACAGCATAGCTTTATGGATTGGAAGAATATTTACTTTAAACGTGGACTCCGTGGCGCAACGGTAGCGCGTCTGACTCCAGATCAGAAGGTTGCGTGTTCAAATCACGTCGGGGTCATTAACATTTTACTTTCGTTTTGCAGTTTTGCAGTATCCAGATCAGATATGATACGGAAAATGTTTTGGCGATGTTCAGTAGAAAAATTAAAATTAAATACACATGGCAAATATAAGCTGATCCGTTAACATTCCATGTGTTTAAGTTCAAGATAGTCAAGATAAGTGACCTTATATTGTAAATAACATCACCATGAGAAGGCAGCAGATGCGATTGAAGGTTATCAACATTGACGTCTTGTTCAAAGAAATTATAACCACAGCTACTCACCTACATGAAAAAAAACTATTGATGGAAATATCATATATTACCCACTATGCTTATAGCATGCACATTTTTAATTTTCCACTTAAAATCGTCAAAATCTAAATTTATTAATTTTGCATACGATATCTGATTGCAAAAGGAAAGTAAAACATGTACACTAGTAACTCCGACGTGATTTGAACACACGACCTTCAGGAGTCATACGCGTTACCGTTGCGCCACGGAGTCCACATATAAAAAAAGTTTATTGAGTTCCAATGCAGTTTCTTATACTAACATGTTGCAATGTTTCTAACGCTTTTACTTTCATTTCAAAACATCCTAAATAAAATAAGTAAAGAAAGTAGCTGTTTAGGTCATCTGACCCGAAGTCATCATAATGTCCTATAGTTTCCATGCTTCGTCCGGTGAAAGTGACTGACATTGGTATGTGGCATGCTTGAAAGAAGGCCTACCAAGTTTGTTCAAATGAATGATCTTGAGTACCATTCAAGGTCACAGGGGTCAAATAGGTTTAAATCTTTTAACGACTTCTTGTGAGTAACAAACATGTCCAAAGACCTGATAATGGGCCTGCTACATGCTGGCATGATAGGCTACCAATTTTGTTCAAATGAATGACCTTGATCTCCATTAAAAGTCACATGGATCAAATAGGCTACAGTCTTAAACGATTAACTGCATACTTCACATCTACTTTTATGTTTTATTTTATTTATAGTAAGATGATCGTTAAAGCCCATTTGGCCTCTTGTTTATGTATCATTGTCTATGTTGGTATATTTAAATTAACTTTTTAACACATGATTACACTGATTGAAATAAAATGAAAATAACGAATAAGACTAATACATAGTCCATTTATATTTGATATAGTAAGTCTGAAAATAACATGCAATTTTGTTTATAAATATCTAATATATTTGAACACGCAAACTTCTGATCTAGCCACCGGACTGATAGTATGATCCAAAATAATAAGCATTTATTGCATGCTATTTTACGGATAACTAGATAAAATCTAGATGGACTATATATAAATAATACTAATAATGAAAGTTATAATTTAGGCTTGATTTCACGCATTTTAATTCTGGGTTATACTTCACAACAAAGGTCAAAGATAAAAACATAGAAAGTGATACACAAAATGAACCTATTTATTTGTACAAATATATGATAAAGGCTGTTAACAAAATGAACTTATTGATGAAATGAAAGCAAAAGTGTTAAAAATAAGATATTACAAGACAATCCTGCATATGTGGACTCCGTGGCGCAACGGTAGCGCGTCTGACTCCAGATCAGAAGGTTGCGTGTTCAAATCACGTCGGGGTCACTAACATTTTACTTTCGTTTTGTAGTTTTGCAGTAACCAGATCAGATATGATATGAAAAATGTTTTGGCGATGTGGAAAAATTAAAATCAAAATTAAATACGCATTGCAAATAGTATAAGCTAATCAGTTAACATTCCATGTGTATTTGTTCAAGATAGTCAAGATAAGTGACCTTATATTGTAAATAACAACACCGTGAGAAGGCAGCAGATGCGATTGAAGGCTATCAACATTGACGTCTTGTTCGAAGAAATTATAACCACAACTACTCACCTACAATCTGATATTAATAGGTAGTTGAACTTTCACAGTAATATACATCACAAAAACTTCGACGCTGTCCTTGGCATATCAATTATTTCTATTCACATAATATAGGTAATAGAATAAGTACGTCTATATATATGTATAAGAATAAATACAGATGTACTATATTTCATGCAAATTAGAACTATGGAGTATAATTATGAAAACTCACTAAAAAATCACGTAGCGCATCTGATCTAGATCAGTAGTTTGGGTGTTCAAATATATCAGATAAATCAAAAACAATATTGCATATTATTTTCAGACTTTCTAGATAAAATCTAAGTGGACTCGGTATTAGTTTTATTTGTCACTTACATTTTATTTCAATCACTGTAATCATGTGTTTTGCTTTGCAATAAAGTTAATTTTAATATATCAACATAGACAATGACACATAAACAAGAGGCCAAATGGGCTTTAACGATCATCATACTTTAAATAGAATAAAACATAAAAGTAGAAGTGAAAGTGAAGTATGCAGTAAATCGTTTAAGACTGTAGCCTATTTGATCCATGTGACTTTGAATGGAGATCAACGTCATTCATTTGAACAAAATTGGTAGCCTATCATGCCAGCATGTAGCAGGCCCATTATCAGGTCTTTGGACATCTTTGTTACTCACAAGAAGTCGTTTAAAGATTTAAATCTATTTGAACCCTGTGACCTTGAATGGTACTCAAGATAATTCATTTCAACAAACTTGGTAGGCCTTCTTTCAAGCATGCAACATACCAATGTCAGTCCCTTTTTCGATTATCCGAAGAAGTCGTTTGAATGAAACGTTCATAGGGACCGCAGAATCAAACCAAAAAGAGATTCCTGGAAATCCCCTTTTGGGCACAAGATTTCATAGAGAGATGAATGTTTCGGAGCCTGCTGATTGGGTATTCAGGGCTCATCAGTTTCAAATGTTTAATGTGTGGGTTGGGCAATACATGTAGATGTAAAAGATGTGAGGAAATTTTAAAATTCTGTCAAGTGTGTGTCTGACAGGGGGATGTAATCAAGACTGGAATTTCATGAATATTTTGGTCAATTTTTGGTGCGGAATTCAACATAAGATGGAACCCCCCCCCACATAAAAGTTTAGCAAGATGGCAGATCTTTATTTCTTTTTATTCACAAGTATGCCAGATGCCATTCTTCAAAATTAGTGACAGGTGACCAGACTTGAAAACTCCATTAAGCCTGGACAGTGGCAAACGTTAATATATCGTATATAGCGAAATCATTTGGTTCTGCGGTCTCTTCAGGCGCGGCGCACAACACCGGACGAAGCATGGTAACGGTAGGACATTATGATGACATTGGGTCAGATGACCTAAACAGCTACTTGTTTTTACTTATTTTATTTAGGATGTTTTGCAATGAAATCAAAAGAGTTAGAAACATTGCATCATATTAGTATAAGAAACTACACTGGAACTCAATATACTGTCTTTAAATGTGGACTCCATGGCGCAACGGTAGCGCGTCTAACTCCTAAAGATCGTGTGTTGAAATCACGTCGGGATACTAGCGTTTTACTTTCCTTTTGCAATCAGATATATTTTAAGTGGAAAATTAAAAATGTGCATGATATGAGCATAGTGGGTAATATATGATTTTTTCATCAAAAGTTTTTTTTAACCATTTCATGTGCTTTCATCAAAATAATAAAGATCTATAAAATAGTATATGACAGTTAATACATTCATTTTGATGCGGTATAGTTTACAAAGTCCTTTTTTTCTACTGTAATGCCCTATACAGATTTTTGGCGTTAGTGGGTTTCTCCTTATGACGCAACCATATGACCTTTAACCTTTGAAAAAAAGATACTACCATTTTTGTGAAAGAGCTGACCTACTCAATATTTTGATATATCATGTCAACCTTCGTCAAGGAAAGTCGACGGAATGACATAAGCCACCGGACTGATAGTATGATCCAAAATAATAAGCATTCATTGCATGGTATTTTATGGATAACTAGATAAAATCTAGATGGACTATATATAAATAATACTAATGATGAAAGTAATAATTTAGGCTTGATTTCACGCATTCTAATTCTGGGTTATACTTCACAACCAAGGTCAAAGATAAAAACATAGAAAGTGATACACAAAATGAACCTATTTATTTGTACAAAACTAAGATAAAGTCTGTTAACAAAATGAACTTATTGATGAAATGAAAGCGAAAGTGTTAAAAACAATGAATCCGATATTACTAGACAATTCCTGCATATGTGGACTCCGTGGCGCAACGGTAGCGCGTCTGACTCCAGATCAGAAGGTTGCGTGTTCAAATCACGTCGGGGTCATTTCATGTTTTGGAAAAAAAAAAACATTTTATTTTAGACTTCTCTAAAGATCAAAGTTCGTTTCGTTTCATCACTAATACATTTGAGGAGGTCTAGGAGGTTGAAACGGTTGCATGGTGAAGACGAAATTCTTTAAAACACGAACAAATGAGGCACAAAAAGGATGTACCGCAACCTTCAAAAATTATACTCACACATGCAACTCAATACAGGGAAGATCGTCCTTCAATGACCTTAGCTGTTAATAATTTAACATCCTTTTTTATTGGATAAAACATTGAGGTTATTTTTCCATAGACCATAAGAATTAAACGTAACGTATTATGACGTCATAAATACAAAACGTTTTTGCGGGGCACAGTCATTGGCCAAACTGACGTTTTAGATAAGATATCAATGCTCCACAACTCGATTTGTTTTATTGTAAAAGTAAGTAAAAGTACGGAAATTATTGCCTATTTACTTCCTTAATTAGTTATCTTAATTAAATTATAAGCATTGTTCTAAATATATTTCGGGGTTATTAAGTCATAAACAAAAAACGGACGGACATTCTTTTACGCGTCTATAAAGAATGTCCTTCCGTTTTTTTGTCTTTGAGTTCTTAACCCCAAAAGATATTGAGAGTAATACTTAAATATACCAATCCTCGGTCAACAAGAATGCATTTACCTTTTCATCACTTTCACCAAGTATTAATGATATGTATTGGACGACGATCGATGCTGTTGCTTAAGTCCAAATAAAAGGAAACATATTAGACAATGATGGGTTAATCAAAATCAATAAAAAAAGCCAGACATAAACAAAAACACAATGACAAAAAAAACAAAAACAAAAAAAAAACATGCGTCGTGTGATACTTAAATGCGACCTGTTATAAGCATTGAAAAAAGCTACATCTTGTTTAATTGGCTAAGTCAAAATTTAAGTCCAAGTTTGTTTCGTTATCTGTCTTGGAGTCAGACGCGCTAATGTTGCGGAATGGAATCCATATTAATACATGTGGTCATAAGGCTCTGATACAGGAGTATCATTTTTATACACAAAGCGATATTAGTTCGGATCTATATGAGAACAAATGTACGTAGTGCAGCTCATTTGTGGACTTGATAATGGCTGAAGATATGTCAACATAATGCTTAATTTGGTTTAATGTAAACACGCAAAATCAGATAACGAATGAAAAAAAAAACATGATTCAAGGTTTTAATCAATAAAATATATGATTCACTGACTTTCTAGAAGGGAATTTAAATGCATGTTCACAAATTTGATATCTCTAATTTTATTAAGGTTGTAACTAAATTAATCACGTTATCTTAGAAACTCACATTTTTTGTATTATATTATTTTACTAATTGGTAAAACATAAAGACTCTGTGGTATCGGATATACTTTTTGGTGATTTCACTTTTCTGTTGTTATCTGTCCAATTCTTGATAATAACATCTCTGTCGTTCCATCCCATATTGCCCTGGGCAGACATTACTAGTTTAGCGATACAGTTAAAGTTATATGCGCTGTATTTTTTCTCACTCGTGAATCAAGATGGACTTTTATATATTATAAATCATCAAAAGCTATTAACATTTTGAGAATTACAATACTTACATTCTTACAATGCATTTGTTTTTACTTTAAGTACACAAAAGAGCTCAAATGATTTTACATATACATACCGTGCAGTGAAATGAGTATACACGGTCAAAAGATGAAGCCAAGGTGTAGTCTATAATTTCATTTGGCATTTTACAACGTTAGAAGTAATATTACATTGTAAAATATGCAGGTATGCTTCCATCTAAACATACATAGGGTATTTAAAACAAGAATGGTATACATGTAGTACATAAATTCTGTGCTGTGACAAACGTTTATAAGGCATCATTCAACAATGTTTGTCTGTGCATTTAAATATTTTTTATAGCTTAATGCACCAAATCGTATAATTTTCAATAGATATTTGAAGAATAATTAACATGACAAAATATTCGCCAGTTATGGCAAAAATAATTTTCAGACTAACGAAGTACTTAACTTCGCGCGGTAAAATGTTGTTGACACTCTTTACGATATAAAAATGGACCTCTGAAAATGTTTTATATGGCCGTTGTTGGCACTTACCATTTTCAATCATGACTTGACCTGGAACTGGTTTAATGTTATAAATGTTTAATTTTTGAGGAAGATAGAAACAGTAATCACTTGGTTACACCAATTTGAAGACGTCATTATGAGTGTCTATTGTTCAAATTAATTTGAAAAATGAATTAGTAAAAAAACAGGATTTTCAAAAAAAGAATCTCTATACCTCGGGCGAATTCACTGTATATCAGCAGGATTATTTGATAAAAATACACATTGTGTATATTTTTTTAAAATTTATATCATAGCAATATATAAAAAATTTGGAACGCTTTACATAAAGGATACATGATTCCGAAATACATAATTGGTGTTACAATGGTGTCTAATACATCTTATATATCACATGTGATACGAAAATGAAATTTGTTTTGTGACGTTTTCAAGACAAACTTATATAAATAGAATAATTATCAGACATCTGCTCTTTAAGGACAGGAAATGGGAGTTTGAGTGAACATTCTGAAATCTACACCTGTGTGCAATTTCCGAGAAATAAATTTTAATTATATTGCATAGAGTTATGTAAAAGTGTTTTTTCTTTCATCTATGTCAAAATTAATGAATGAATTCTGCTAGTAAAATGATGTACTTGACAAACGTAGTAAATTTTTCTTTAAAATAAAGAGAGTTTAAGGTCAATGGTTTTTTCTCTGACAAATGCTTCCTCTTGCTATTTATTTTTAGTTTCTTTGTTAATTACATCATTGCTATTAACAAGCAGTATAATCGAATTGCTTAACTCTGTCTATCCTGTGTGAAAAAAAGAGAAATGTAAAATATAGATTTATCAGTCGTAACAAAAATGACGTCAAACACCCAACTAACCTCGCATCATCTGTTGTCAATATTTCATTCTCATTTGAGGTTGTAAATATATCAATTCACCTCAAACGTTCATAATAAAATGTCCCAGTCTTAATACCAGTTGAATTAAAATGCATCTTTAGGTGTGAATTATTTGTCTCTATTTTACCAAGATTTCTATGTATTCGATGAAGAAGACGCTTTCACTTCTAAAGCTCATGGGCTTCACACTTGACATATCATTTTTTTTGTTCATATGTTCTTTTTTCAATCGAGTCTGAAAGGCGATTATAGTTTTATTATTATAACATATTGACTCTGAAGCAAACCATATTGAATATTTCTTTCTTTCTTATTTCTCAAGAAAATAGAAATGGAAGTGAATCTAATTAACCGGGCATTTTTACGAATTGAAAAAATTAAAAAAACATTTTTTCCTCTTAATTATAAAATGTAAACAACACAGCCAAATGAATAAATGAATATCACTCTTTTGTTCTCCTTTGGTAAGTTCAACGTTGACTTACACATTAAACGCATGCTATTACAATTTATTAAAACGTTAACACTATGAATTGATTTCATGAAAGCAATAAAATAACTATAAATTTGGACTTTATATGTTGTATTTGTAAGTTTCCCTTTAAATACCTTTATTGATTGACTATAATGCTAAGCATGATTTTAACCCTAAATAAAAATGTCACAATCTCACAAATTACATAGTTACCCATAATGCATTGCATCATTCTATAGTAGGAAGAGCTATTTATAGACCCGTGTCCATATCGCTCATTGTATAAACAATGATATTGCTTGTAACAGACCTGTTCAATCCAATACACATGCAGTATGTGTGGACTCCGTGGCGCAACGGTAGCGCGTCTGACTCCAGATCAGAAGGTTGCGTGTTCAAATCACGTCGGGGTCACGAAACTTTTTTACTTTTCATAAGTGTGGTTAAAAAAATGGCTGTGGCGTCATCTTCATCGTCGGAAACGTAGAGCGGTTGCTCGTAGGTTTCCAACGATGTGTCATCTATTGTTGTTTCTGAACTTTAACTACTAGATTATGTCCTCATTACCCTATATATTACATTTTACTGTTTTATATGTGACTTGCATATACATGTACAACAGTCACATATAAGAATTAAAATTTAACTTATCGGAGAGTTACATAAAAACGACTAATGTTTCGACCCGGTTGTAATATATCAGGTTACGCACAACATACACTCTTGACTTTTCGTCATTGTAAAATCAAAATACAAAAAAAACCTATGGTTGATATATACACAATTTAACCTTCCATTTTTTCCCAAATGAAACACATTTACAAAAGTGCTATGTATGTCTCCAACATATTGTTTAAATATAGATTTATCTTCATAACATATTTTATTTTATTTTTGAATCGAAATCATAAAATTTCATTTCATGTTTAAAAAGTAAAATAAGTGGCATTATATCATATTTAACTACAGCATAAGAAAGTAGCAGATCAAGATGAGTTATAAGGGTATCGACCTTGATCCCTTGTTAGAGGTAAATTATACACACTAAGTCTAGCTTATACTCGTCTAGAATCTGATAGTGATCGGTAGTTGATATTCTTTCAAAAATGTTAGAAAAATGTGACGCTGTCACAGTGATTGGCTTTCTCATAATAACATAAGGCCAAAGCCAACTTTAGCATTTTGCTCATGGAGTTTCAGCAGATACATTTATATATTTTCTAGGCGTATATAATTTTGATATCATTTCATCTTAAAATCGTCAAAAACTTAATTTCACATCTGATATTTAATGATTAATGTAAAAGGAAAATAAAATGCAAGTGACCCCGACGTGATTTGAACACGCAACCTTCTGATCTGGAGTCAGACGCGCTACCGTTGCGCCACGGAGTCCACATATGCAGATATATGTCTTGTAATATCTGATTCATTGTTTTTAACACTTTCGCTTTCATTTCATCAATAAGTTCATTCTGTTATCAGACTTTATCATATTTTTGTACAAATAAATAGGTTCATTTTGTGTATCACTTTCTAGGTTTTTATCTTTGACCTTTGTTGTGAAGTATAACCCAGAATTAGAATGCTTGAAATCAAGCCTAAATACTAACTTTCATTATTAGTATGATTTATATATAGTCCATCTAGATTTTATCTAGTTACTCGTAAAATAGCATGCAATGAATGCTTATTATTTTGGATCATACTATCAGTCCGGTGGCTTATGTCATTCCGTCGACTTTCCTTGATGAAGGTTGACACGATAATCTCTTTCACAAAAATGGTAATATTTTTTTTCAAAGGTTAAAGGTCATATGGTTGCGTCATAAGGAGAAACCAACAAACCCCAAATATCTGTATAGGGCATCACACTAGAAAAAAGGACTTTGCAAACTATACCGCACTAAAATGAATAAAGAATAAAACTGCCATTAACATATTGAAAACTTTTTTACTGACCAGTCCACGTTTTCCTAGGTCAACTGTGTCATCAGTTTGGGAACTTCCCCACTCTTATATTTATATCAGTATGAAATGTTATACATTAATGTATATATGTAAACCTATCCATGTATATGTAGTTACTTTGCCTGCTGAATGTGTATTAATCATATTGTTTTTGTATATTGTATATAACATGACCTTTCGCCGCACAATACATATAACTGTGTTTGTTTTTGATAATGGGTAATGATCTACAGTCATATCGAGCGGCGATTGGTTGTTTTTTACATGTGTACACACTATGTTTTAACACATATTATTTTTACATATGAATATGTTCATATTTAAAGTACTATGTTATCAAATTAATACTTGTTATTAAGCTATTTTTATCTGTCCTTAACGGCAATCCATGTTTTTCTTAAATATAAGTTATTGTTGATCAACTGTAATGATGTTCATCCAAATCAAGGCCCCCTCCCGCATTTAATAACATATCTTTATTTCATATTAACATTCGCAGTCTTAGAAATAAGCTATAATATCTAGATAATGTAGCATCAGAATCGGATATAATATTCTAATATGTGTTACTGTGACTCACCTTGATATATCAATAGCAATATCAGACGACGATATATTTCTAGATGGGTATAATCTCTTCCGTAAAGACCGTTTGGCTCCGGGTGGAGGTTATTCTATATACTTTCAATGTCCTGCATGTGCACTCGTCGTAGAGCCGACTTAGTTATGTGGACTGAGATCCAGTGTCCAAATGAAAAGCACAGTCTACAGACTTCCGAATTGCATACATGCTTTTTTGAATTCTTTTCGGTTCCAACTTGAATCAGCATTTAATTAAACGTCACATATACTCATTGTAGGCAATATCAATGTAGATATTCTTACAGCAGACAGACGACAGACATCACCCTTTCATAAACATAATAAATCACTTTCACCTCACCATTGTAATAGACAGACCTACTAGAATAGGTCGCACGTGCGACACACTCCTTGACGTTATTTTTTCTTTCTGACACATGTAGTCACACCTTCGCGGACACTGTGATATCTCTGATCATCAGACGACTAGTGTAGAATTGACATCGATTACTAAAAATTATAAATGTAAAAACCTGGTGTTATAATGATGCAAATTTTGATTTTTAACAATAAACTAGAGACACTGACTGGACCGAACTTTTTCCTTAAACAGCTAATGTAGATGACATGTGGCAAATTGTGTTGTCAGCATTAAAAATATTTTGGACTTGAGCAACAACATTTTGATATGTATATCAGAATGGTGAAGATTCGACAGTGATAATGAGTAAAAGTAGTGTATATCGACTCCGTGGCGCAACGGTAGCGCGTCTGACTCCAGATCAGAAGGTTGCGTGTTCAAATCACGTCGGGGTCACTTCAGTTTTTACTTTTCATAATCATCCTTTATAGTTCTAACTTTGAGTAAATTAAAAAAAAAGAAAATAACGATGGTACCAATAGTACATCTTCAACGTTTTAATTATTTATGGAACACATGCATATAGGAGTAAATTTTGCTATATTGGTCTAAGACTACTTACATGTATATCAAGAACAGCGTCATATTTTTAATGTATATTATTTTTGAAAGAATATCATTTTCCTTATCAATATCAGATTTTAGAGAAGTAGATGTTGATATGTTTACAACACGTAGTCAAGGTCGATAAACTTATATCTCATCTACTGCCTTCTCATGGAGTAGTGTTTTGTAAGGTAAGGTCATGGCATTTCGTGGACATTGTTGAAAATAAACAGGTTCATTTATAATAGTTTCTATGGTTATATAATTTTGATCTTTGTTACTTAAAATCGCCAAATGATATCTGATTATTACTGCAAAAGGAAAGTAAAATGCTAGTGACCCCGACGTGATTTGAACACGCAACCTTCTGATCTGGAGTCAGACGCGCTACCGTTGCGCCACGGAGTCCACATTAAACAAGCGTTTTTAAAAATAAGTTGTTTGCAATTTCGCTTGATATTGATGTACAAATGTACTCCGATGTTAAAAGCTATGCTAGAATTATGCAATGACTGGTCTCATGTTCTTAACATACTTACTTATATAACATTGATAAGTTCATAACTATTATCTTTACTTGTACAACAAACTTTTATCCATGTATTCATGTTCTATGATGTATACATCAGTTGGGATTACACTCCATGATAAACCACTAACAAATATTATCTGGTGGAACATTTAGAGTTTAAAAAATTAAAACTTTCAAATATTATCGATTACCACTTCTACTTTTTACCGTTTTATTGTGTCGATGAAAGCCAACGCCTTTCTTGCGTTTTCTTCCACAGTTACTTTGATGCTATTTTTGCAATCCTATCCCATGGAACAGAACATCATATTTACAATACACAGAAAATCCATAAATCCATCTTAATCTACCTGTAATAAATACACAAATTCACATATAGAGTAGGTTGCGTCCTATGTACTATGTCGAAAAAGCAAAAGGTTGAGCACTGGCCTTTTTATCCAACAAATTGCACTAACCGGCATTCAGATCAATTCAGTTGTTGCTATCACTTTTGCTTGATTTTTTACCTTTCCTTTCTATCGTATAACACGTTATCTCCCTTTCTTATCCTTTGCTTTCATTGTAAATGTTACTATCCATAACGTTAGTTGTCCTACAAACAATATGACAATTGCCTGTCCTGACTGTACTGCCTCCACGTCGGGTCTGTTTAGGCCTAATTTTAGAAGTATTATCTTTGTGTTGGCTGATTTAGATACCTACTTGGAAGCTGTTTATTTATTTATTTATTTGTCATGCAACACAATATTTGTGAAATGTCGGAAACAATTTTTGCGATAGATGTTTTAATTTTTTGCATTTTTTGCTACATATTATTATACTTTTTATCATGTGATAACTTTCAATTTGTTTCTTTATAGGAAAAGCGAGATCATGCACGGATGACAGGTCCACTATAATCGTGCTGGCTCATGACATCATTATCATCTGTGACAACATATTAGTGCTAGCTATCACACATGGCCCTATGGAATGGCTTGGCTGAACAGGCCATTTATATAATAAAGATACCCTTTGAAATGTTAAAAACCGTCACCGATTTAGTAAACCAATTGACAAAAGATATGAAATTATAAAAAACAGGTAAAATTATATGCTTTTACTAATGAAAAGAAAGTGAAAGTAGAAACTTTGTGAAAGTGTAATGACTGGATGCACATATACCACTCGATAATAGTGCAAACGATTTAATAAATCTATGTAACATGTGGACTCCGTGGCGCAACGGTAGCGCGTCTGACTCCAGATCAGAAGGTTGCGTGTTCAAATCACGTCGGGGTCATTTTGTGGACAGTCTTTTTATTATAAACGTTTTTAATGATTTTTCGAATCTCTCTCATTATTTCTACTGTTATAGTAACATCATTGAAGAGGTCGGTGAGAACGAATGCTTTGACGAAGCCCAATTTGTCATTATTTTCTTTATTAAAGACAGATTTTATTACCTTACTTTCAACTACGAGGAACATCTTGATTAATAATTCCAGTTATTGGGTGATCATTGCCTTTGTAAATGAATTTCGCAATGTAGGTATAAATATAACATGATTAATTATCATCGATGAAAGCTCATTCAATTATTAATTTGACATAGCTTGTTAAATTAATTTGCTACGCTTGTTTAAATATGTATGAATATGACATGTAATTATATTTAAGAAATAAGATCAAGGGAAAAATTGTTTTATCAGCTATATATAATTTCATCCTTGGCCAAAAGCAGAATATGGCATACATTAAATAGATTAAAGAATGAATGTTAACCTGAATGCTATGAAAATTTCTTAATGTATTTAAAATGTATTTGAATAAATTCTTAAATTAAAGTAGATTTCGTAATTCACGATAATTGCTTCCATTATCATACCAAATATAGTAACGCCTAATTCTTTGTTATTCTAGTCTCAGGGTTCGCTTGCACAAAACATTTCGAGGAATGAGATTTCTCCAACCCGTTTAGTTCCCTTGTAAATTCATAGTTCGAAATTTCCCTCAACACAAGATAAATTGAAAATTTCATTTGAATGAAAAAAAAATATTTGTAAAGATTTGTGTAATGATATTAATACACATACAGTCAGTCCACTGTCACATTAAAAAAACAAAAAAAAGAAAACAACCCACAACAACAATGACAAGGACAACAAAAACTCTTTAAATCTTTGAATTTAACATATACTACTTAAAGTGGATAGTCGGGCAAGGATGGCTAAAGTCGGTAAAAATGGTGTGAATGTATCCAGTATAATTTCTTATGAAATAGAAAAATAAAATCTCTCGCCAAAATCTGTCTGCGCACGAAGAAATTAATTTAAAGTATAGGAATCCTAAAACGTCCTCCCGGCTGACTATGTCCGTGGTTACATTTCCACGCAGCCTCTCTTTCAATGCTTTCAACTTTCCTTTACTTTAATGGTCAGAACTGGGAAACGTAAGCAGAACTTGGCCGTCGTATTAATATGTGAGAACTTTTGGAAGGCCAATGAACGCATTTAGACTGGTTTTCTTTGCCCGACTATTCACTTTAAATGAACGTCACATATACCTTATTAATCAGTCATTTGTAGTGCAATAACACCATTACATAAAGCATGTTTTCCAACTCGAATTAAATGTTTAGAAACTTGATTAGTTTTAAGAGACATCCAGTAACCTCAGTTAAGTCAGGTCTGCTGTCAGTTCCTCTCTTGCCTTTTCCATCACATCCCCTTGAACGTTCTCTTTGAAGTCTAGTCTCCCGGAACTTAATAATAAGAAATATCCACAATGATGAATATGTGACGAAATCCATGAATGACTTTGTCTACCTGGAAAGAGAAACACAATGTGAAATGCTTTCAAAGACAAAGCAGGTTGTAACCTCTATTAAATCATATCTATGATGACATCTTCTATTGTCATCAGTGCTTATTTGGGCTTTTGTCCAAGTATCTGTTCTGCCTGTAGATTAGAACACCTTTCACTGTACATTAGTTTACATAGTCCTGTAGATTAGTTCAGGCCCTCAAATTGTCTTGACTGATCTACAGTTTGAGGTATTTCTTTCTTTGTCTCCAATATCTTCCAATATTATATAAAGTTTCCTATGGCTTTTTCATTATATGAGGGTTCTCGCCATATTTACCTGGATGTTCTCTTTCCATTATTATCTCTCAAGGACTCTAAAATAAAAATATTCACTATAGAAAATATCACAAAACCCATAATTGCCTTCCTTTGTCTATCTGAAATGATAAACAAAGAACATATCTTGGTTTACAATCCCCTCCATCATTTCTTGTCTGAATTACTCTTCCATTGTTCTTATGTCACATTGTTACTAACCCCACACTCCATGTTATGTCTTTTTTAAATCATTGCCCTTGATGCAAAAGGCATCAAAACTTTCTTATTTTGCATTACTGCTTATTTTCCATCAATTTAAATTGTCATCCTGTAAATATACTGCTTACATGTCGAACCTGCTTCACTTTTTACAGTAATTGTCTCTCTTTCTTTCTCGGCCATGAAAGTGTCTACTAGAAGTAAGCCGTAATTTCGCTGATTGGTATAAAGGATAATTTCTTCTTAACTTTGGTGCGGTCACTATTCTTCACCCAGTCTTCCACCTAAAATTTTGTTAATTGGTAGAAATATAGTATCATTTCTCCAGCTTCCTTATTGGACCATCTACCGGTGGTCATCTCTAGATCTGTCCGGCTGTCTGTCTGTGTGTTAGTTTCCAGACAATAACTTTATGAATTTTGTTGAAACTTCATACACTTACTTCATTTATTGGTATCTTATGACGTTTTACAAGCTGGGATTGAATTCAGGATCAAAAAGTCACTGCCACTTAAATTCTATCATAAGAAAATCATTGTCCGAACAATAATCATATACCTTGTTTCAGTTAATAGTTAAACACACAAAAAATTGACTTTATCAAAATCAAAACGTAATGACCCCGACGTGATTTGAACACGCAACCTTCTGATCTGGAGTCAGACGCGCTACCGTTGCGCCACGGAGTCCACATGATGTGATTTTGCACTAGATCGTTCATTATGTAATCAGTTAGGATGTGCACGTAATCGTTATGCTTATTCAAACTAAAATGAACCGATGAACATTCTTTTTTCACTTTCTATGCATTGATAAATTCATACAATTGTACTTGGTTAACTTACATTATATGTAAAATTGCATATGCTGCTTACTTTTTCCGAATTGACCGATCACCAGGTGTAATATAGCCACGCCTCGTGCTCACGAACGCACGTGTTTCTATTCAATGTCGGATCAAACATCGTAGCACACACAATACAAAAATACAAAGTCACGAGCGGTTTGATTGACAGCTTGCGATCCGTCAATAAGTACGTTTGTTTGTTTGAAAAACTATTTTTTTGATTAATGATTACTTTGTTGTAGAGATGGATAATCAAACGTTTTTTCGGTACGCCAATGGAATTAATAAACGACATGGCTTATTCATTTACTCTACACCGTGGTATTATTAACAAATAGCAGATATGTACGTTTCATATAATACTATACAAAACAATACAAAGTAATAAAAAAGACAGTTTCAAACAATATATATTTAGCGAATAGATTAGCCAAAATATCCACCATTGAGAATGTACAATATATTAATGATGCCTCCTTTGTCTTCAGTGATTGAGAAACACTATGCTGCATAGTTTCACATATAAAGGTAGTTGTGTCCTGGGCTACAAAAGTAAGAGGCTTTTTACTGGCCTTACATCCAGAAACTATGTAGAAGCCAGCAGTAACCATGCCATCTAAGTCGTTGTTAGCTCTGTAATGCTTATCTGATTTCTTCTCAATTTTCCTTTCTTTTCCACTTCCATCAAACATTTCGAGGACTGGGGTTTCGTCAATCCTTATAGGTCCCGAGTCAATTCATAGTTTGAGATTATCCACATCTTGAGTGTTAGACAAAATATGACCTCGATAGTTTGTCTGATTCTTCTACCATTTTCCGTCTGCTGTATTACCACTAATTTTCCTTTTCATCTTTGTTATTTTCAACCTATCCTAATATCCCAAAATATTCTTCTGCAAATGGTATGCAATTTTGTTTTATCCTGCAACTGTCCCACATACTGACCGATAACTACTGCCGGATAAACTTGTGCTTTATCCGTCAATACGATATGCTTTATCCGTCAATACGATCACGTGAATTTGTTCCATATCTGACGGCACTTTTTCTAACTTGACCCAGAACTTGAACCTTCCGGTGAATGAAACGTCATTCAGTCCCGCTAAAACGTGACGTCACATTCACCGAAATGACGTCATTTTTACGATATCGAAAATCTCGTATGGCGGTGCCGTCTTTTTCTTGGCTCATGACAAAGGTATGTATTGTTAAGTAATTCTTTAATGGGTATTTATTGTTATTTGAGTATTTGCATTTCCTTTCAGTGATATATCACACTGAATAGAATTACGGTGACTGTTTGTGAATGCGCTTATTTATTTCTCACGGCAGTAAAAAGGAGTGCACGCTCATTCGGTTAAGTGAATGAATCTTTACCTCCGCATCAAAGAATCGTCTCGCTTCGAGCGAAACAAAGTATGGAACTGTCAATTTGATTTCGTTTTGAATGCCATAATGGTTGCAGGATAAACAGAATACACGGTTAGTATCTTACAATACAAGGTTTATTTTGGTGCTCGACACGGAAAGCCGAGATGACTCGGCAAAGCCTCGTCATCTCGGCTTTCCTAAGTCTCGCACCAAAATAAACCTTGTATTGTAAGATACTAACCGTGTATTCTCTATATATTACCTAAAGCTAGGATTATACTTGGAAGCTGTGAATTTGTTTATTTTTTATTAAGGCAAACATGTTTGAAACTTGCAAACTATGCTTCACTTGGCTGTTTCACTTTTTGCTATATGAAGTGGTCGTTTGCTCAATTAACATGTCAGTAGAATTATGAAGGCTGATATCGGCAGAGCTGTCCATTCACTTTTATGCAGCATTTCAATTCAGCAAATTGTACTAATCAGATGTAATGTTAAAAGGAGTGAATAGCACACGGAAGCCTGTATAAATTTTTCCCTTAAAATTTATGCTCCACATTAGCTAACATGTTTTTTCAATGGGTCCAGAAATAGTTTAAACCACTTTTTGCATCCTCGATATTCGAGGAGTTACTACCACTGCTACGAGGCTCCACTGTCACAAACGATAGAGCGATGACTGTTGTTCAGTGTATACGTCGTGTGTGTATACCACTCAGTGATCAGACAGCCGGGCGTTGCATCATACTGCAGGTGTACTGATATTGTAGTGTTTAATCTATATCGTGTGTGAATACCATACAGTGACAAAACCCAACTGATCGAATACACAATCGTGTGTATGTAGACTCCGTGGCGCAACGGTAGCGCGTCTGACTCCAGATCAGAAGGTTGCGTGTTCAAATCACGTCGGGGTCATTCATGTTTTTATCAATTATATACATTTTACTGCTAATTAAGAGATGATTCAATTATGAATTTGTGAATAATTACATTATATTTACTGTGAATAACTTCCTTATTTTCCCAAAGATTACCTGACTATGATTATATTAAATTATTTATATATATGATGCATAAAAATAGATCTAATGATGTCAAGGATCATGTCATTTTATCAAATTTCTCACTAATTCCAATTAAACTTTATCTATTATTCCAGAACTGCTTTAACTAGACACAAATACTCTAATGTAAAGTTTTAATGTCAATTGCTGTGAATTGTAGGAATAGCGTACAGAAGAGTAGTCAAATTAGTAATTGAGAGCAAAGACTTGTTTTCAATTATAAAAGTTGACTATTTAAAGTACACCTATAAGAAGACATTTTTATTACATTGTAAAAGTTATCTTTATGGACATTACCCTTCTAAGTCATCACAACGTCAACTTTATAGATTCCGTCCAAAATCTTACACTTCCTATAGATACAAAAACAAGGGTTGCAGTCTTACTTTATATAATGATATATTCAAAAAAATATATGACCCCGACGTGATTTGAACACGCAACCTTCTGATCTGGAGTCAGACGCGCTACCGTTGCGCCACGGAGTCCACACATTCATTAGCAAGGGTTTCTTTTTCGTATCACTGTGCGATAAAGAATGTTTTCATTTAATCTTGAATGATGCAATAAGATAAATTCATCATTTGAAAATTTTGTGTTCCATATCTTTCAGTATATTTTCATAACTTAACCTAAATGAATATTCAGTCAATTTAAGTAAATTAGGGTTGAAAATATCCTGATCATTCTTCTTGATTTCGTCACACTTTCGCAACGTAAGACTTAAAACCATGATCATCTCTATCTCTCCTTCTTCCAAGCTTTCTGTGATCGATAATCATATCAAAGTATTGACAATGGGAGGGGGCTAAAAGGAAATTTCATATAAATAACTATTATTAACGTATTGTTTTATAACGATTAAACCAAAAACTAATTTGACCCCGACGTGATTTGAACACGCAACCTTCTGATCTGGAGTCAGACGCGCTACCGTTGCGCCACGGAGTCCTCATGTCTATATATAAAATATCATGTTTCAATACATGATATACAACATTCACACCTATATTGTATGGTGTAATAAAGTGTAACGCACCATTTATGTTCTTTTTCTTTCATACCTACACGTGCAATACTGGCTGGTCTAGGGCAATACACTCATGTCGCCTGAAGCTGTATTGCATGGCTACCCATGCAATAAAGCCTCGTGACGTCACGGCGTCAACAAAATCTCTATTTCCTCGGCAAAATTTTAACATTTTTTTCACAAAATTGACTGGTTTTACTATAAAAGATGCAAGCAACGGAATTTGTGTTGAAAATATCACGTAATTTTTCATGTATGGAAATTGACTTCCAGTCGTGGATTTCTTCGAATTTATTTCAAAATGGCGGGATATTATAGTTGTAAAATTGCAGTAAAACGTCGTGGTATGAAAGAAAAATACTCTTTCATAAGTGGATATGAAGGATAGGGATATTCTACCCTCGGGATCACAAAATGTTGCAAAACCCTCGGCAAGCCTCGGGTTTTACTACATTTTGTGACCCTCGGGTAGAATATCCCTATCCT
The DNA here is from genome assembly GCF_041381155.1 of Argopecten irradians. Lineage (NCBI taxonomy): Eukaryota > Metazoa > Mollusca > Bivalvia > Pectinida > Pectinidae > Argopecten > Argopecten irradians. The sequence continues at coordinate 44,490,352 of NC_091137.1, read as the reverse complement.
TCATATCCACATATGAAAGAGTCTTATAATCTCTCAGACAATAAATTAAAGAAAACAAATTGAAAATGCATCTTGAACAGTAATCACACATTATCTAATGACAGTTTAAGTATTAATATCATCCATAATTCCTATTCATTTGTTTATAAATATGATCAAAAATTAAACTTCATAAACCTCTCTTCGGAGACCCCTCTTACTATATACGGACTGCCGGAAGTTTTCATGGCGCTGAGTTGATTCGCATTTTGATATTTTTGCAAAGCGTCATTCCACACCATACAGGAAACTAAAGGAAACATATTAGAAGCTGAACCCATCACTTCCATGGCGGTGAATAATATGGGAGAACATTTTATTTGGAGGTGTATTGTACACGAATAGCTTGACAACAAAGACTTGATCTTTTTATCAACGGTAAACTATTAAAAGAATACTTTCAAGGAGACAATTTCCATCCTGCCTCCATCCAAGACTTCTTTGATGCTCAGGCTAAAATGATAATAATGGGAGATGTGTAAATCTGGAGCTTCATATAGATAAAAAAATATTTGATTTGAACACGCAACCTTCTGGTCTGGAGTCAGACGCGCTACTGTTGCGCCACGGAGTCCATATATCCTTTAAGAAAAGGTCATTTTCATATCCTGTTTGCTTTACAATGTTTTCATCTATGCTTGAATGATGCAGTTAAGTGCAATTTTCATAGCTAAGCATCAACAGACATTAAACTAATGAAATCGAACTAGAAGTATATGGAACAATAACCAAAATTTATAAGGACATTAACAAAATCAAACCCCGTTAACTTCGAGAAGGGGGATCTGCTGACTTGCTTGGTGTACTTACGGACGATCGAAAGGTTTTATTGCGCTGCACTGATTGAAAGTCTATTATTGCACAGCATACAGCAAACAAAAAACCAGAAGGAACAGATAAAAAGCTGAACATTGTGATGGCGATGGATGGTGTTGGAAATCTTCTTGTGAAGCTTAAATTTTGGAAATTCATTTGTGACATGTACCCAACAGTTAATATTTAGACAATGTAATGCTACTTCTAAAAGGATTGTTGCTTTTTTTGTTTCGTCTACCAAACATATTATGGAGTCAAAATATACCATTCTAAGTCATAACGACAGTACCATATTATCCTCCGTCCTAGACGTCTTCTGAAGCTTCACAAAAATATAAAACCAACATAATAATAATATAATATTTTTTCTAAAAGATGTAGTTGACCCCGACGTGATTTGAACACGCAACCTTCTGATCTGGAGTCAGACGCGCTACCGTTGCGCCACGGAGTCCACATTTACCTGTATATTTGGGCTATTTTCATATGAATGTGTTGGTATCTATACTGGTATGATACAATTGTTACATCTAGAAGCAGAAATCACAAAAAACAGCCGCTGGTTAAAGACATGCAAAGAAAGTGTATTGTGTTATAATTTTACATATTAAAAAAACCCATTATATTCGCCATAGAGACTACAGTGAAAATAACAAAATGGTTTTAAACATTCTAGTTAATTTCCCTGATTGATAGTCGAGTGATATTTCCTATGTATTATACAATATAAAATATTCGTGGGTACGTACATGTATCGTAGTTTAAAGCGTTTTTTAACTTTTTATTTTTATTTTTTTGTGGATCTTTATCAACCAGGAATTCAACGATTTTTACATGACGTTTTACAGTTGTTATACAGTATAATTACATAGTTTTGTCTAGGGACCATTCTAAGTCCTGACATTCAGATCAGAAGCTTGTGTGTCATTTCGGGGTCAATCTATTTTCATAAATCCTCATCAAGTAATTATAGACATTCATTTTTGTTTAGCTTCAATTTCAGAATATATATCATAAAAACAATAATGATTCCTTTATTATCACCTTTCATATATATAGATATTTAATTATATTTCTAATAATAACACAATTTCTAAATTTACATTATTCATCAATTTAGTACACATGTTTGAAATTGGCATACGTTTGATCAGAATTGCGTAATTACACCTGGAAAATCAACTATTGCTATTATGTAATGTTAGATATGTTTGGTTTTAATCTCTTAATGAATTTGATAAAATGAAATCAGGAGAAGGATTTTTAAAGAGTTTTTATCACTAATACCCTGTGTTTTGTTTTGTTTATTGTCTGAAATAGACCGTGTCAATTAATCTAAACCAGTATGCCTTACACACACTACCACTTACAGGTCACGCTTGGGTAAGCATGCATAGAGTTTCGTAATTAATTTAAATAGAAAGAAACAAGACCTAGAATCAACACGACAAACTCCATGCTCGTTAATTATTATCTCGTTTAAAAAACAGATAAACCGTATTAAAGTAACGACCTATATTAAGGCATTTCAGTGGATGATCATATTTGAGGAATATGTTTTTGTGTTTGTACCATGAACCGTCATTCTTATACATGACAAGCTTCATGCATGTTAATGTATTTTTTGACACTTTCAAAATCAAACAAGAAATCAGAATAATTGAAGAAAAACCCACAAAAGACACTCTCTCCTTTCGCTTCTCAAGGTGATATTGTTACCTTAATAATGACTTAAAACTCCACACCAAAATACATCACAAGCTACATATATTCTCCCAGCCGATTCTGCCATACGATCCACATATGGTCGAACAACTCTTCCATTTAATCACACACCGAAACACGTCATTTACATGACCTGACTGTATAACACTATTGCGTATGTGGAGTTAGAATAATATGGTTTTGTTTGTTTAGTTTATTGCCATGTTGACAACCAGATATACATACCACTGACCTACGACCTAGGGTAGTTTCCGGGTACAGGGCCCAGTTTAATGAAAATTCCTTAACTTTAAAGAATTCTTAATCTTAAAATTCATCATTGAGAAGCATTACAGAAGTTAAAGAAAACATCTTAAGTTAATAACAACCAGGGAGAAAAACCACCGACCGACGCTCAGGGCCCAGTTCAATGAACATTCCTTAAAGCTGACAATGCAAGTTAAAAAATGTACATTTGAGATTATAAAAAAAAAATGAAGATTTTTTTCCCAATTTTGTTTCTGAGACAGCCCCTTGCGTTTCTATGGACGGACGGACGCCATTTTTGTTTGAAATCTGCTTGGATACGTGACGCCTACCGACCCCTATATAAAGCGCGTGAATCGACACACGTGCGTTCAGTCATGTACATAAACACCTAGAAGTTGTCTACCGTGTATCACCTACTAATACATAAACAAAACCCCTTACCTGTAAATATGTGTAGGGCTTGCTTTAGCAAGCAAACGTCAACTCTTCTAAGCTGTCATTTAGATGTTTCACAAATTTAACTTTCCACACAAATGAATAGAAATCCTAATAATAATCCGTCCACATATCTCCACGTATACTATCGTACCCGATGTACTCGACTGGCCACGTGCACGTGACCACCTGTCCCGAACAAGTGACGCTTCCATATGAAACTACCGAAGGCACACACGTGTACATGTGCGTGTAATATCTAATGTATATTGAAGTGTTTTATTAGCTCGTTTTTGACATAGTTTGGGATCTAGTTGAGATAATATTACTTCAATGAACACTTGTCAGGTGAGTGCAGTGTTTATTTTTAGTTTGCAAATGTTATCTGCTATTAGAATTTCCGAGTTTGTTTACGTTATAATCAAAATGGATCTCGCACGTGGAAAGAAGGTATAAATTCATTCATTACTTTTAATTTAACTGTATAAATCTATATATGGTTCTTAGAAACTTTATTTGAGAAAACATTGAAAGTACTAACCATTTTATTATTATGGCATGGCCTCAGGTTACACGTAAATACGTATTGGGTATATATATAGTACAGTATATTACACCTTGAACGGCGAGCGTTCGACTGATCGCACGTTTGTGGTTCACGCGCTAGGAGATTTCAGAAAAGATGGCGTGACGTCACAGAAAGTTTACATCCGGGTCCTCAAAGGTACAAACACAGTATGGCGACTGATAAAAACAATAACAGATACGTACATCCCTGCTTCATAATCGATACTTTGACAAAAGTTTATACTTTCATACTTGCAAATTCTGATTTTGAAATGGTTTCTTATTGTTTCGCATGTTACGGATGTTAACATTTTTATATTTTCATTTGTTTATTGCTAAATATAACAAGTGTAGATTTAGTGTCGAAGCCACCTATCGAAGCGCTGCCGGGCCATCACACGTTCCCGATTTTGTTCATACGTATAAACTGAGGTTGTGAAAAAGGTGTTTATGAATAAATGATTTATTTCAATGTATCATGTTTCTGTTAAACATGAAAAAGCTGTTCACAACACGATATGATATAAACAAAACGTGAACCACCTGACCAGACCACGGCCGCTCGTGTATGGCTTCATCGCTGGTAGATCACCGCAGGCCACAACATTGTTGGGGAAATAAATCATATGAATGATTACCAACACTTTTAAAGTACATGTTTAAGATATATATATTTCGTTATTTAATATGTACATGTTGTTTTAATGGAATGCCCTTGTATCAACTACTGTGTTACACGTACATGTATGGCTGCCGATCTCGAAAAATAATATATGGTGAAATCGTTCAGTTTTCATGCTGCATATTTCATTTTTAATATTTCATTTTCAGCCGCTTTTATGCCATGGACTGCTGTGTTAAGTCTCCAATTGAAATGGTATTAATTTTATATAATTTGAATACATATTAGGTAGACTTCATTTAAATTGATATAAATTACAGATCGTAGTACTGTACGTAAATGCCGACCAGGATACATTGCGCACGGCTTCGAGAATCCTAAATACTCAAAGTTTTGTTTAAAAATATGATATAATGAACCTACAAACTGACTCATTTGTATGTTATAAACTAAATCCCAAAATTGATGACAAAAATATTAACCAGAATACGTAATTTTATGACACTGAAAACGGACGAAATTCGGGTTCTCGGTTGTACTGTAATGGCTGCCGTGGGCTTGGGGTAATCTACGAAAGCAAATGTTTAATTTTGTACTAATCACACATCGTAAGGTGTTTTATCAAGAAACCCTTCGAAAACAGTAATTGCTTATAATTATATTTTGGGGGACTTTGAATTTAATTTGTAATTTCAAGTTGATATTTGCAATATATCTGACAATGTTTATACGTAATGGCGACCGTGTTTTCTCGTGGCGGTCGAAAATGGAGTATAAACAGAGTAAAATATATGAATACCATATGTTTAAAATTGTAAATTATTGTAAAATATTTTTATTTACACTTTTCGAAATGTAAATAACGCAATAGTTCTCGGATTGTCGTACTATTTATTACAATAAAATGTAAACAAACATCGCAAGCGGCTGTGTTCCCTCAATGTTTATGTGTACAGATATAGGAGTTGTACCTTTGAGCGCCCGGATGTACCTTTGTGTGACGTCATCGCCATCTTTTCTGAAATCTCCTATATAGGGGTCGGTACCCGGTGATGTATCCAAGCAGAGTTAAAACAAAATGGCGACTGCCCGTCCTTAGAAACGCAAGGGGTTGTCTCAGAAACGAATTTTGAAAAAAAAAAAAATACTGAATTAAAAATTTTTTTTTTTTTATCTCAAATGTATACTTTTTAACTTGCATTGTCAGCTTTAACTTAAAATAATTCTTTAACTTAAAATTCTCCATTGGGAACCCTCATTAACTTCTGTTTTCCTTTGTGGAATTTAAGTTAAGGAATTCCTTAAATTTAAAGATGCTCCACCGCTGACAAATGTTGTTTTTTCACTATCAAAAACGGGATCAGACAATTTGATATTTTTCTTCAGTTACAAAAGTTACTTACTTCACACCAATACCACCATTGAAAAGTTTGAAGTTCTAAATATACTTCAAGTTAAAAATATAAAAAATAATTATTTGCATCCCGAAAAAATTCCGTGGCACTATATCCTATATGGAATGAAGTATTGATTGCGCTTGCACCAAAGGCAAAAGAAATTATTTTATATTATTTTTTGTGTTAATTAGACATATGTATACAAGATTAAACACCAACTATTGTTCAAATGAAGTATATCATTTATGCTCTGTCGGCGGTGGAGCATCTTTAAGAGATGTTCGTGAAACTGGGCCCTATCCCCGGCAAGTGCCCCACACATATTTCAAAATTATGACCTAGAGATGGCGGCCTAGTTGTAATATGAACATAGTTATGGAGTTATTATCTTACCGCTTTCGCAAACATGATAATTATGTGAATGCTTTCTGTCAAAATTACAACATATAAACTTTGAAAGGTTAATGATCACAGCCGAAAGAATAAACTAAAAGTCACTATTTTTGGAAATGGACACATTTGAGGTGTAATGATCTCAAATGAAAGCATTGAATAATTAAATGATTGAGTTTGTTTTATGATGTGACATTGATACCACATTGATTGATATATGCATATGGTTTTCTGATTTGTATTGGTAAAGGTTATGTAGTACTTATTATATCTATATCTTTTATCACTGAATCCATCAAAATTAAATTAAATAGAGAAAAGCTAAATATTATCTAACTAGTCCTGATGTATAACGAATTTGAATTGATGACTTATTTTAATAAAAAGTTATTAAAAACGGTTGTATGAAGTTGGCTCGACAAACGACATTCGACATTTAACAACATATTTAACGATTTATCAGATTACGTTTATTGCATAATTTTTTTATCAAACAATTTTAAGAGGACTCAACAATATTTACATTAAGTAGTAATATGGCTACAAAAGACTGAATATTTTATCATATTGTTGTTTATATCAGATTGAAGAAAATCTCTGATTAGTAATTCGCAACACCTGGAAATAATTGTTTTAAATGGTGCGTTGCACTTTACATCATCCTTATCATGACCAATTTCAATTGATTATGTTGACTCCGTGGCGCAACGGTAGCGCGTCTGACTCCAGATCAGAAGGTTGCGTGTTCAAATCACGTCGGGGTCACTTCAGTTTTGGAATAACTATCATTACCTATTTCTATTTTTATTTTCAAATATCAAAACATGAATTTAGAAGAAACACATTTTTAATCATATCCACATTAAAACATTATACTCTATGTACAAAAAATGTTTTGGAAAGAAAAATACTTAGATAAGAAACAAAACTAGATCTCACATTTGATTTAAAATGTAACGGTTATGTGGACTCCGTGGCGCAACGGTAGCGCGTCTGACTCCAGATCAGAAGGTTGCGTGTTCAAATCACGTCGGGGTCACTCAATTATTTTATATTTTTTTTTTAAATTTGACTTTGTCAGTTAAAGGGACAATTCACTCAGGCTAATTATATAACCAAGAAGCAAAATATGGCATAAATGTATTGTTCTACATTTCTTATGAAACATATAACACAAAATATTGACAAATTCCACGTCATTGTTTAGTATTTTAATTGATACCTTTGTAATTCCAAATCGTTGATCAATATGATTAAGCAGATACAATATGTATGCTGTACCCATATCCGAGCTAAAGACACGCACTTTAAACAAATGAACTACATAATCACTGAGGAGGTGATAAAATGATTTTACGCAAGACAATTCATCTAAAAGGGTAAACACACTACTGTCAGAGCGATTTGAGCAGTTCTAGACAAAAAAATGCTTTACTCTACGAGCAAGGGACAGGGTTCGGCATACAAGATGTTTGACCACAATGTGTAATGGCGGACAGCGAGTGAGTTTGAACATTTCACACGTATTTCACCACCATAGGCTTTTCTGGCATATCACAGTAAAACCGACTGACCTAATTCCCATAAGAGCTGGGTTTTTCCCGATATATGTACAAATTTTAATGTTCTCTTAGACTGAATTGTCCCTTTAACTCGACTGTTTTAGCCGATCATAGTTCGTTTCGATTGCGTAAAGGAGCATTGTATGTTCAAAGTTGTTTGAGGTCATTACTGTTTCGATATACTTTAATATATTTCTTTTCTGGTTTATCAACAATATATGTGCCGTCCGAATTTTCCTTAGCGATCATCTCTGTATAACGACCTTCCATTTAATACGACCACTTCCTTATGGTCCCTAATTGTCAATTTCAATATAATTCAACCTGAGTTAAAAGATACCGCGCATGGCAAATTTAGATCCGGTTCAACTGAGTATCTATGCCGTAGATACAATAAACAATTTACTTAACCTGTTGTTTAGCGGTTTGGTGGCCGTATCGACATTAACATTCGTTATACTACTGATAAACGACTTCATTATTTTTTCGTCCAACTTTGATATTTATCATACACTCGTAGAGTAACTTACACGTCAAAAATAAAAACCTTAATGTCCTCGATCTCATGATGTCAAAGTAGACGCAACTACAGTACCAGTAAAAGTCCGAAATATCAAGGAACCAAATTTAATCTGAGATCTCTTATTATCTGACTAATTATTTAAAATTTATTCTGTTTTATTCTTTGCATTGGCCTCGGTAAGTTTGAATATAAGAGTTGACACATATATGTAATAACGCAGGCGTCGAGAAACTGAAACGATGAAATGAACAACGGGACCTACTGTCCTCCGGATTTTGTTACAAACGAGTCAGCTGATTCAGAAAAAGGATATGTTTTAACACCATACATTCTTCAAAATTCCTAACTGTGTAACCCGGAGCAGTGTGACGATCAGGTTTGATCCAAAGTGAAAACTGCGACAAGATATTCATCAGGGACCAAGGATGAAGACTCGTGTGGATCAACTACACCTCGTCGAGTTCAGATCTAGAGGTTGGTTTCGTGTGCAAATCAAGTGGGGAGTCATAACATTATTTTAGCGACTGCATTATGCTGGAGTGAAACATTTTAACTTTGCTTTTGTATCTTAAAATATATCATGCAATATGCACTTGTTAACATGAAGACAAAAAGAAATATTTATTGATTTTGCATACGATTTAACGACACTTTTGATGATAACATGCAGGGCAATGCCCAGAGAAGGGAAACACCCTTCCATTGATGATACAACTTGACAGATCCCAGATTAAAAGTTGACATTGAAGTACAGTTTGATTGCGTTCAATGTGAAGGCGGACTGCATATCAAAACATCTTCACTGACCAGAAAGTTCCAAAATTAGATCATGCCGAATTCCTGTGATAAACAGGATATGGTTGTTAATGACCATTTTGTGTTAATTAACGGTTTAGTTCGCTTATGACGCATCACATGAAAGAGTATTAATGCAGTACAATGCATTAATATGAGACAGTGCACATAAATATGCAGAACGTTTGATGGTGTCATCACAAAGGTATTATATACTTAGCATATATTCTGATGGGCAGGTATTCCTCAACGGAGGCTATGTTCACCGTTGTTGTGTATATTTATAGAAATAGTTTAAAATGTAGCATGTTCAAGCTTTCAAGTAACAAAAGGACTTGGCAGACTACTATAAACCAGCTCTCTTTTGTGAATACAAAATTTCTAGATTTCCATTTCAAAACGAATTCACTAATATTAACATTCGCAAAAATAAATAGCACGCGAAAGAGAATTATACTTGTATGGAAGTATCATATTTGTGTTGTTGTGTCCATAAAAATACGATATTTAGGATCTTAAATGAGTGTTTATTTCATATGTGAAGTATTTTTGAAATAAGTCTAATTAAGAAGTTTTTATTTAGGATAAAACTTTTGAGACCATTTTCAACAAATCGTCTATGAACTTAGCACAAATCTAAGATACTTTTTATTACATAGCTACAGTAGTCTACATTTTAAAAAATAAAACTATGTTTGATCTTAATGCCAGTATTTTTTTTTATTTCCTTACGATTATTGCGATTAACTGTAAAAGTAACATTATATTAGATTGCCTTAGGGTCTGCATTTGCTATATATCAGTTATTGTTTGATGTAAAATGTATATATATATATATTTTATTATAAATTAATGTCTGACACTCTAATAAAATGAAACATACATATGATATTGTAACATTAGGCACGGTATGAAAAAAGACTCGAATTGGTGTAAGTATTTTATAATTAATCTTTAACAGAAATGGATGGTTATTTTTGTAACAACTTGTTGTTTTTCAGAGAAAATGCAATTAACAACCTGCTTAAAAAAGAACAACTTTTATAATGACAGAATATCACTATACCATACATTACAAGCGATTTTACAATGTAAATGTAGATGATGAAAAATGTATAGCTGTTTTAGGAAACAAAGATTTCAATTCGTTTTTATGACTCTTTGTTGTTATAACTAGTCCCTAAATAAACAACCACACCAAAAACCTATTTGATTTACACTTTGTAATCACGTGACGGGGAACGATTATAATGACAAACTACTTTTTTCAAACTTGAAACATTGAAGTATAATTGCATTTTATATGGAAAAGTTGAACTAGAAAGATTGAAGGTAAATACGTGATTGAGTTGTTTGTTCTATATACGGATAAATCAGGCTGATTGAGTTGTTTGTTCTATATACGGATAAATCAGACTGGTTTGAATACTCAGAATTTAGTTATATTTTAAGATTACATACTTTACTAATTAATCAACGGTGTTATATATCTACATTGGACGAAAATAAAATGAAGTCATTTTTAGGGGGTAATAATACTTAGTTTCGCAAAGTTTTTTTTGCTTGAAATCATAATATTGGACTTTCTATATATAATAACTATAGAATCTATCAACAATAAAATAATATATTACATCGTCACTTGAATTTGCTTTTGGAATTTGAATATAGTATATAATATAATATAAATATTTTTTGACTACATTAAATACTTAAATTGCTTATTAGACTCATACACAAAATAAAATCATACTTTTTACGTCACCAATACGAAGAAAGCAAAGCAAAGACGAAAAAATGAATAATAGCAAATTGAGATATATAACAAACATAAATTAAATGCAAAATACTATAAAACATAGCCTTGCTATGTAGATTTGCAATCTGAGATTTAAAATTCTAAGGATAATTGACGAGATGAACTTTCAGCTATGTCATTCCAATGATCCTGTTGTAAAACTCTGTTAACACTTCCGTGTATTTCGTCATGCAAAGTCGTAATAATGTAATATTCATAATTTTGATGTTCACAGGAATGTGTCAGAATCATATAATCGTTAATTAAGTTAGTGTCCTTTTTTTTCAAATTGATAATTAAGTGTCAAAATATTTTTTAAAGACAAAATGTATATTCATTATTGTATATTGTACTTGACTGAGATGTAAACATGGAAGTAAAACGTCCTTTTTCGTTATCGAAAAAAATAGATGACTGTATGATTGCAAAAATAAGTAAGAATGATAAAAACATGGATGGATTGAGAAATTATTTAATGAATGGGTCAATGAACTAATGCATTAATGAGTGACCGAATGGATTAACGAACAAATGAATGCATGAACGAACGAACGAACGCTTGAATAAAAGAATTAATGAATAAAAGAAGAAAAGAAAGATATGAATGAACGAACGAACGAATGAATGAATGGTAACAATATTTTATTCAAAAGTGGTCAATTACACTTGATCATTTATTCACCATTACTCACGATAAGATTGAAATAGACGGACGACATTATGAATGCTACCACACTTCAATGGACTAAAAACGCGGGAAACAGAATACTTAATAATGATACTTATTGATAGACTAAAATTTCAGCTCTTAACATTAAAGTGGTATTTTAGATTTCCCTACTGGTGCTTTAAGACGACAGATATAAATATCTTTTACATACAGTAATACACGTATAACATGAAAAACAGACTCATTTCACACAATGGTTGTAAAATTCACCAGTTCATACACGAATATTTTTTTATTATGTTACTATTATAATTTCTAGTCATCATTAGTCTAGAGGCCTAGTCAGATTTATTAATTAAATGGTATAAATGTAGGTATTATCTGATCATGGATGTCAGTTTTACATTTAAATCCTATAATCTTTTTAATGATCCTACATTTAAGAGCAGACCTACTCAGAAGTCATCACTTACATGTTTATGCAAATGAGAATTATCGATCACGTGATACAGTTCGCCGTCCATTAAGATATGCGGAGGATAGCTTGGTGAGACATTTAGATATAGCTGTTTTTGTTTTGTTAACGTGTTTTTCCTATAATGTTTTTGATGGATAAACTTAAAATCGTTTCAAAACCGATGATGAATTCTACACGAATTTCAAGTATGTCAGTCGTGTATATTGGTATTTAAATGTTAGTCATAAAAATAACATCGGATATAAAAAAAATAACTGTAGGGGGTTAGCAATTAGTAATATGCATTAACAGTAAAAGAAACTAACGATATCTGATGGGTCATAATTCTGTCTTAAAAGAAACGTACTGCTATTTATTGATTATCGAGATCTCGATAGGTAGACGGAAACTATCATAGCATATTTATCATCACAAATACATTATTTCTAACATATGTGAAGAAAATTGAAAGAATTTCAAGCCACATAGAACCGACGTTTTAAATACTCATTCTAGCAAATTATATGAGTCAAAATTCTAGTAATCACATTTAATTTTATAAGTTTTTCTTCAAACATTTCTCAATAAACAACTTCAAAGTTGCATTTGGATATTTGTTTAAGGTGCTACTTTCATAGATGTATACATTATAGATATACATATTTTTGTAATTTACTTAAATTATTTATCATAATACATTGTTTCACCTTTATTTAATTGTTTTATGCATCAATTGTTCATGCAATAAGTTTTCTACCACAGTTACTAATCTGACGTTAAAACATATTACTGATTATGCTTCATTGCACAAATGGCATATTTTTTCTGGATATTTACATGTATATCTCGCTATATCCGTGGACAAAGTAATTAGTATTGAATTACGTAGTGGTTTTGGTATTTAAATATCCAAGAACGAAAAATCTGTAAGTTACATAAATTCTCATTTTGGTGTTTTGTTTAATGTTAATTGCAGTTAAGTTTAATTTTCAAACATAATGAAAATTGGTCAATTTAATAATAGACCCTTAATGGTTCATTTATGATATACACCGTTGGTGAATGATGACGTCAATGCGGTCTAGCAGGGGATTTTCGCAATTTCATTCATTAAATTGAAATGGCTTAGAACAATATTACGAAGAATAGTTCATTTTCGGCATCTAGCACTCATATATCTCGAATACCATGTATTTTGTTGGTGTGGTCCTAATATCACATTTTATACATTGTATTTGATTGACTAAGTCAGAACGTAAGTCTAAGATTGCTTCATAGTCATGAAGCCTTTATTTAAGTCGAATATTTGGAAAACTCAAATTATCACCGTGATTCCACTTAACACGAGATAACGAAGATTTATTGTTCTGGCCTAGTAGAGTTTGCCCCGTAAGAAAGACTCTTAGGTTCTGTTCCATTATCAAAACAATGGGAGTCCTTAAAAGTGATAGTTTCTGTTAAGCACTCAGCGTAACATCCTCGATATTCCAGGGATTCCGATCACTTACGATCTCTACACCCCTGGACTAGCTCATAGTAAAACTGGAGGCAACAGAATAGAACAGGTAATTTAGTCATTTGATGTACATCAAAAGAGCCGTATAATGGTACAAAATGGTAAACTGTGTGGCTTTGAAGTTAGACGTCGCTCTCTCTGTAATCTTCAAAGGAAATCTTTGCTGGCCTGTGATTGGTCAAATGTTTTCCGCTGAGCTGCCTTCAATTTCACTATGAGATATTCCAGGGGTGTAGAGGTCGTAAGTGATCGGAACCCATGTAGTATCGAGGATGTCAGCGTAACGGATCTGGGACTACTGATTTGTTCGTTGTCATTACATGAATCAAGTGACCGGATGAGGTGAGTGAAGTATCCTGTTTGGTGTCCTACAATGAGATAACATTATAAAAAGGGCAAGAGTTTCACTTTAATAAGGACACAAAATACCAATATTATCACAGCCTCCCAAACACAACACATCGCATACAAGGGATGACCTCCATTAAACTACCATAGCAGTAAGTTGATTGGTCGTCATGAAGCCCAATTACCCAACCAACCAACCAATCAACGGAACAGATTCTCTTCATATTTAATATTAAGAATGTTTAATTAATCAGCAAAGTCTTAACCACGAGTTGTTTACATTATCTCTTACTTAAGGCTATCATGTTCTGTCCGATCATATCAAAATTCGACTTCCTAAATTGGCGCTTAACATCATTTATGAGTTCTTAAAGATGGTGTAGAGAAGTTTATCTTTAACGTTCCTATGGGTTTGGTTCGTAAAACTTTTTACAACGATAATACGGACGTCATTATCGATATATCATTGTATGTCTGGTGGATGATTTTGACACATGTGACTGATTTTGAATTCAATAGGAACAACTATCTATCCGTAATACATTATCGAAATGTATTAAAAATCGCACCATATCAAAATGACATTAATATTTAATCGTGTCTGCTGAAACACATTTTTGTATTAAATCTGATTTTGAGAATGTCCCGAAGGAATCCTCGTTACCAAAGGTGCTGATACCTTCGTTACCGCTGTGACGGAGCCGATGAGGTAGACCGATAATGTTCTATCAGTACACTCAGGTAGAATATCAGATAAGCGTGCCAAAGGAGCCCAGGTACGCAACGTATAGAAACTTAAACATTAAGACTTTATCTCCTATAAAACGGCTTTTAAACCTCTAATTTTTACTTATCGCCAGGCAAACCATATTGGGTAATTGTTTCGAAAAAAAGCGGCCAAAATATAGTGTAGGTGTTTCTGAGATACACTCTACTTTAACACCTTAACGTCGACAACTAGTCATATTTTGTTATCCTTTGTCACCAACAGTGTCCCTTCCCTGTTTCACCATAAAGCAGCCCAAACATGAAACCTGCCTTAACCACCACTTCTGTATTAAGACCTCCTGCTTAATAAGAACAAATGACCATTTTAAACACGATTGGACCTGTATAAAAGATCGCTGAAAGTTTTGATCATTTTTGATGTGTTCTGGGTCAAACGTCATCAACATTACCTGACCTTAAGGGGAACTCTTTAACTTAATGATATATCTCCATAAGAAAGCATTACTTGGGTAGGTTTGCTTAGTTGTATACCCTATTAACAACCAGGACCACGTAATGGTGTGCCAGAATTGATGAAGGAAATGCTGGAGGAAACCTGAAGTACCTGGAGAAAACCATCGACCAGCAGTCCGTTACTGGCAACTGCTCTACACAGGATTCGAACTTGCAACTGAGAGAGAGGGTTTGTGGTAATATGTTGGGACATCTGAACCTCTCCGCCACTGTGGCCACTCAAAGCATTCCAGACGTTAAGTGAAGCTCCTTAACTTAAGATACCCCCTTATAATGTTTTTCTTATAAAGAATGCTTAGTTAGGGAATTCCTGAAAATAAACGAATGTTAATAGCACTGGACCCTGTATAATACAGAATTGCAGATTTGACACTTCTACGGAGAATCCCGTGTAACTTCTGATTGAACTAGTCTACCTGAACAATGCATTGTGATGAACAAAAACATTGTACACGGTCTTCCAATTTCCCTTTTCTCTCACGATGACGGTACCATGTCTCGTCTGACACGGTAATAAATGATTGAGGACATCAAGTGGCAGCCTTTCATTAAAATAAATACACAGCTGTATAATTAATTGTACATAACACTGCCGATGCTGTTGTACCGTTAAGATACTGTTTTTACATACCGTAAATATTTCATTGGAATAGATAGACGTTGCGTCCGTATCAATAGGATCAAAATTCACCAAATTGACGCAAGCTTCGGTAGAGCTCACCCATATGCATCCGGCCGTGTTTCATTCGGGTGCCAGGACTCTACATGCATCTATTATAGATGTTGAATTCCTACTATCGCTTTTAATGAAATTTACAAAATTGGCTTTACAGCTATCGTGGGAATGTAGATTGTTTTCGGGTCATGAATAAACAATACAAACGGGTCTATATAGCGATTTCGTATTCCATTACACATTTATCCACGTGCTGTAACAATGCCATTATCTTCTATGTGTTTTTTGTGTTATGGTATGTTTCGACCCTTAGGTGGGGATTGTGTCAGAATTTCAATTTTTGATAACTTCCGTGATAACATAAATTATGGGACAAATGTTTTCTTATTCTACACCATTAAGATGTCGATTTTAGCCTTACTTCTGAATAGGTTACAAACCCAAAATGAATAAATGGTCAAGTTTTATCAATGAACATACCAGAAAATTAGCATACAATGTAGTGACCTTCGGTTTCGCCATTTGTTCTTATAGAATTTCTTCAACTTGTCTCATTAAACATGTCTTAATGACCATCTCTGTATAAAGACCACCTGCTTAAAAAAAACATTTTCCCACGGTCCCAAATGGTCAATTTCAACACAATTTGACCTGTGTATAACAACCAATTGGCTATAAAGATCCATTTTTCTTGAACTCTTGGGTGGTATTTATAGATAGGTTTTATTGTTTGTATATGGAAATTACATAGTATTTTACAAATATTATATTCGAAACATTATAAAAGCTTGAAGTTACCAGGTTTTCAATAAGGGTTTTACCACCCACCACGGAAATAAGAAATATCTATCAGAAATAATAATAAAAAGGTGCATTTTATTTTATCAATAGATGAATCAAAGTGTTATGTTTGACCTTTTGAGTAATGTACCTATTGTTTCTGAAAACTGGTGATTTATTTATCAAAAAGTTATCCCTATGTATGTAAATATCGAGGACGAGATAAAAAATTACTTCAAATATTTGAATCATTTTGCAGTACACAAAGGTAATTGGTTCGTTTTGTATTTCCCTTACAGATGTTTCTGATTCAGGTGAACTCATCGATATATTGTTTTTATATATTTCTGTATGTATTAAATATATTCCTTTAATAAAGTAGATTGATAACTCTCTGACAACACAACATATAACATAGAAATATCATAAAATTATAATGAAACGTTTCTTACTGCATCTTTTCTTGTGGGACAATAAAACTAACGTAATCATTGAACTATATCCTAATAAACTCACGTGCACTTTGGTATGAAACTATAACGTTTTGTTTTATAGGGCATGTCATGGAGGCGTCACTATCAGGCTGATTGCATCAATAAGTCATCCATCTAATAATGAATGCTGTTTGTCTTCATTGAACTCCAACTTTATGATGTCTGCGCATGCGATCCGGAAGTATGGGGAAAATAAACGACAAAACATAACCGGGATTAACCATTTGATTCGATTAGATAGCTTTTATAGTCGTTAAAGTGTCAAATAGACATCGGAGAAACATCGGAATATCAAGTACATTTACATTTTTAAGTGAACTACACTATACTTTCTGCAATGGAGCATGTTAACGTTTGTCAAATGTAGTCTTCCAATATCAGAAATAGAAATACAGATTTTTGTTAAATGTGTGTTTTTAAACTCATTTCACTTGTTTGTTTGTCAAATGTAGTCCTCAAATGTTATAAATAAAAAAAATGTGTTAAATATGTGTTTTACACTCATATGTCGACGTCCTGTTTGTGGAATGTAGTGCTTCAATATTAAATATTAAAACATACAGATTCTTGTTAAATTTGTGTTTTTATACTCACATGAATTATTGATATATATATGAAATAATGTGGAAGAACAAAATTATATAATGATATGAACAACGACATTTTGATTTCAATTTCACCAAGTTATGCTATTGATATAAAATACGTCAAAATGATTCGATGTTATCATATTAATATTTAAAATAGCGTTAATTATTAAAAGTGATATGTGATTATAGATATATACATTCATTGTAACACATTATCAAAATATTTCCTTTCAAAAATAAATATTTTATCGACCTCACTTTCCAAAATGTTCATTCAATTTAGTTAATGCCTGTTTGCTTCGTCTTTGGCTCAGTTTCATCAATTTTCCTTTACTTTAAAGAATGTCTTAACTTATGACTCTACAAAGAAAACGTATCACAGAAGTTATGGAAAGTTCCTTAAGATTTTACCCTTTCATTCCTTAATGGAGGATATTAAGTTAAAGATGTTCCACTGCCGACAGAGCATAATTGGCAATCCTCTTTTGAACAATAACTGATGTTTATCGTGAATATATGTGTATACTTAACACAAAAGTACATACAAAATACGCAATCAGCACATCATTCCATATAGGACGTAGTATCATAATTTTTTAGTCCAAAACTATTTTTAATATTTTTCTATGTTAAAGTAAAATAATAAACTTTCAATAGTGATAATGTTGTCAAATACGTAAAGTTTTGTAACCGAACACAATACTAAATTGTCTGCTTTCTGTTTCTGATAGCAAAAAATTATAATTGTCAGCGTGTAGCATCTTAAAGGAATTCTTTAATGTTAAGGAATGTTGATGAATCTTGGCCCTTATATACAAATATTCATTAAATGATGTACTCCTTTTGTCTTACCATTACAGGTTCATAAAATAATCATATAACAAAAAATGGCAAATGAATTATCAGAAAATAAGACCAGTTACTAGATACGGTCAACGGCACTGATATTAAGTGCGGGATATACAGGAAGAGAAATAGCAATTGATACGGACGATCGTTATATCAGGTAATTAATAATTCATATTCATTTTTTTATCGATTTTACATTATCTTCTTAGCCTAATTTCACGAATTTATATTCTCTGAATGTGTTTCTATATAAACACATTAAAAAACTTTGTTGATTACGGAATAAAAACGCCACATTGACAATGATATGTGCACAATATATTCCAGTGAGACATAGTTCGTTCAATTATGGCTATTGAGCACGCTAATATAGAATAACGTAGAAAAACAACATCACAACCAAAAGTAGGCTATTTATATACAATTTTAATGATAATTTTATACGGAGTGGCAGCATTTGTTGTTGATATAATGGAACGATATTAACATACTGATGACGTGTTGACGTAAACAGAATAGAGAATGTATGGATATGGTTGTGTTGATTATTTACGAAAGATAACAATATCATCTTTAGATATCACAATTAACCATACAACTAACATGTTCTTTTAGTGATCTTACAAGTATTGATAATCCTGACAGGAACAACTTCATCTACGATTTAAAAATTTACGAAACTTAATTCCAGATGCAGGGGTGAAATGTACATTTGGCTCTTCATTCAAGAATTTGAATTTAAACAAATGTCTCGAACAAAAACTAAAATAAACAATGTAATTACATCGTAAAAATGAGAATTTTTTTTTAACTTAAACATAACATGAGCCATTCTTTATTTTATTTGACATTTTTGTGTAGACATTTCATCATACGTTAATAACACCGAAGGTGTGAAACTTATGTAAAACATAACGGAACATAATGAAACGAACCAAAACTACATTTTCCTCGTAAATTGCAGTAACTATTTAATATGTCACGCTATTGCATTATTTTAAAAAGTTCAAACGATTTTTAAAGACGTCTCTATTTCAATTTTATGTATATTGTCGTATTTATAAGATTAATATACATACATAAATTGACATTTTAGCGAGCGGAAGAATATTTTCCGCCAAAAACCTTAGACGTCTCGCATAACACACCGGAAACAATTAATTACCAACCGAGCTGTTTTTTACACACTTCTGAACTTTTAACACTCCTTTTCCTTCCCTTCGTTCAAAATTTATTCCGTTAATTTGTACATTCGAGAATGTAATTTGCAAGTTAATTTTCCGCTGTTAACCGAACATAGAAACAGTTTCAACGGAAGAAACAGGAGAAAAGTGAGTAATTAGCATATAAGCATATACTTCATGATAGATACAAATAATGGAGAAATTATACCAATCTCAACAGGGCGTCATTTTATCAAAAATTGTAAACAACTCCATTAACCATATAGAATATGTCGGTTCTACAAGTTCAAATTTGATCTATTTCAGACAAAAATTACTCAAACGTTCATCAGTGAAACCTTTCAAACGGATGTAAGCGCACCTTTAAAAATATGACAAATTGACTGACAAACACAGCCATTGCTCAAACCTGAAGAACATTCAAGTAGATATATTCATGGAAGCGGTATTAAAGATAAACAAACCTTTCGAGCAAGTACCATTCTTTCTGTATGTTTGACATGTTTGGGATAACCTTGTGATTTGAACTGACAACATTTTATAAAAGTGACCATTCTTTTCTTCTTAAGAGGATTTTGGGTCAATCATAATTGCTAGTGGAATTCTTTAAGCTCTACTTTGTTTGGCGGTAACTTCAGTTTTTCTTTATTTTGACCATTCTAATAAGAAATAAACTTAATAATGCAATGTGTGAGTGGTAATTTTCCATGTGAACTGGTATTTGATGTTGATATGCAAATTGTTTGAATGTGTGCTTAGTTATCAAAGAATGTAGTCTATTTAAGTATTGATCCCACTTTTTTTCAATTTCATCGAGGTATGAAAGAAATTTTGTTTGCAAACTGTTAAATCGCGAAGAGAATTTTAACCAAAGTTTGCAAACAAAATCTATTTCAATACCCGATGGAATTAGAAAATGCTTACAATTAATTTGATAACATAAAATACGTTTAAACGTACGATTTCATTGATATTCCAATTGATTATTTTTTTCAAATCAATACGCAACGTCGACGTCTCTGTTGTGACGTCATAATAACGTCAGGTTTTCGCGCTATTCGCGGAATTTTTCTTCACAGAACTACATTATGTATGAAGACTAATAATAGTCCAATCAGAAAGTCGACCTTAGAATGAAAACAAATAACTACAACTCTATAAATATAAGGACACATTTTGAAGCATCCACATCTCCTCAACATAAATTTCAATCCTGCTTTTAATGAGCATTTCAAATAGCATCAAATGTTTGATACCATCCCATTTTATCAAAATGATGCTGTGTTTGTAATTTTGATAGTGTAATGCAACGTAGTAATAATTTTGTAAAAAAAAAAACGTTCCTTAAGAAATTTGGAATTTCATGCGGCGTATCAAGTGAATTGAAATGAACATCATTGATTTGGAAATATTGTGTTATATCATATATATATATATATATATATTATATATATATATATAGAGAGAGAGAGAGAGAGAGAGAGAGAGAGCTCCCTTGAATGGGGCGAAAGCGCTCACTAGTCAGTCGTTATTGTTTTTATTTCCTATAGATTTCGTCCGTACGGATTTTTCTTTAAATTTATAATATATATATATATATATATATATATATATACATAGGTTTTGTCTGCTATCCATTCCATGTTTAATATGATATTTTCAAATGAAATGACGAGTGTAATTTTTGATGAGCATAACAAATAAATTCAAGTTAGTTATTAAAAGGTTTTTAAGATACGCTCGCGTGAAATTTTCATATAAATTACACGTAGACATGTTATATGTACACGTCTGTCTGTGATTTTCACATATCTTAATACAGGAGTGTGGACGAATTGAAAGTGATAATAGATAAGACGTTAATGTACATGATGTCAGCTAATTCTGGTGTGTGTTGATTACTCACTGTTAAATTTGCGTAGAAGGTTGAAACAGATACTTTGCACCTATGCTTATTTAGACAATTTTAAAGAATGTTAAAGGTTGGGGCTTCAACTACTTAATATAGAAGACAGTTCTACAGATTCCTATGTAGGTGTAGCCCTGCTCTGTTTCTTGTTAATCTCGTAGTGCTACCTATAGTTCTAGTGAATGGCTGTAAATAGCTGGTTTATATTTAGTTTTTGCCAGGTCATGTAGTCTGTTATAGATTATCACAACATCATTACAATTGATAATAAAATGAATGATGGTGATGAAAACGTTGTAAGAATCAAATTTGAATTCATAATTCTTTTATTTTACATAATTAGATAACATTGATTAATTTATTTCTGTAAGAACATTGATATTCCGTCTTTATTTTAGACATTTCGATTTCGGTCAAGTTGATGTGTAAACCAAGCTTACTCGATATTGAATTAAGAGATATGTTTTGTGTCGACTCAAAAACACAGCGTATTTTGACATTACATCTAGAACATAAAACACATGTTTTTTCGTGATGTATGGCAAAATACAATGTATCTTTATAGTGCTATGCTTTAGAATCACACATTTTCTCATTTTCTTCATATATCATTTTTGCCAATGAAGTCTCCTTGTGTGACGATAGGTATGTCATTCGCACCGCACCGTATGAGAACACTTTTTAGATTCTTAATTCATGATAGGCAGCATCTAACTTGTATGATAAGCATACGTCCTTTAATGTTAGAATGAATAACTTTCCGTTTCTGAATTGTAACATACCTGCATATTTACATGCGAAAATGTGAAATTATCAACCCACATGCACGCTTATGAAAATCGAATAGTGGTTTAGGGGGTCATATATTCACTTTGTAATAAACTCTCATTCTATGTATCATCATTAATATAATTTGTACAGAATCCTCCTGTAAAATATCTATATGTACAAACAAAATGTACAATACAAAAATTAAAATAGCTCAAGGGCAAAGAACTGTAAAAGTACGAAATTTAAATAAGATTATGTGTTGAATGCATCTCCATCCGTGTGAGAACACTTATGTAATATGTTATGGATTGTCGACACAATTGAATTTGAACCTAAAACAATCATACTATATAACATGCCTTATTGTTCTGATGTTACTGACAGATTTCCCATTGATTCTGATTTGATATTAACTCATTCATCCCTGTAGAAACATTTAGGCTCTTCTTAATCAAAGACTAGACTAGGCTATTATAAAAATTCAGGGGTGGATGTGTTAAATTTAATCTGATATGCTGGTGGACATGTATGAAGTACGTGCCATCCATGATTTAAAAAACGCTCATTCGTTTGAAACACCTGATTCTATTTCATAATTATCCTTGAAAATAGTTTTCGTTCTTTTGTATCTCATTTTCTGTTTTGTTCTTAAAATTAAACCTTCACTTTTGATATATATAGCTAGGGAAGGAATATTTCTATATTTTTTGGATAAGTTCCTACATTTTTTTTTCTTCATTTTTATCTTAAAATGTAAATTTTTAAAATTACTGTGTGTTCGATCTTATTAGTTTATTTTTAATCTTTCCAATTGCAACTTAAGAATGTTCTCATACTTAAAAAAGTTTATATAAATAATGTATGTATTCTTCTTAAATTTGTATTTATATCAGCTTAGATTTATGACAATATTTTTATCAAGAAAAAAAACTACTTCGTTTAATCAAACTGATGATTAAATTGAAGATTAAGTATTTTATGATAAAATGTAACATTGATATACGAAAAATTATTTCAAATATTGATATGAAATCAAAAACGAAAAAATGCAACTGACAGTGAAAAATGATTTATGCAAAACATTTACATGTAGAAATGAATAGAATCTACTTGTGATTAATATTAAGTTATTTCAATAATGAAATCAAAAATATGCTTATGAATCTCAGACATGCATTTTTGAAGAAAAAAATAAACATGTTGTTGTAAAATCATAATAATTCAGATAAAATGATATATTGTTCAAGCTTTTATTATACATAGATGTTCTATAATATTTTCATTAAAATCTAAAAGTATAATGATATATTAATCACGTGATTGATTCATGTCTATTTCACACCAACATGCCACACACACATATATATCCCAGCTGTTGGTCATCAAAGAAAGACAACTCGAATAATAGAAAGCCTGAATTCACATTCGAAATATTGAGTATTAATCTGGTATATTTTAATGCTATTAGGAATACCTTATACGAATTTATAAATTCACTATGCTAGACTAATTTCATATTCGAAATATTGAGTATTAATCTGGTATGTTTTAATGCTATTAGAAATACCTAACACTATGATTCACTGTGATTTGGTATGGTTGCATATATATGCATATAGAATGATATCAGTAGATGTCCCTAATGTTAAAAAACACGTGTGTTATTCAAAAGCGTTAGCTAACAAGAAAAATGAAATAAACGAATAAATTATTGAAAGCTGTAAAATACTGAAAATCTGTTTTAAAATGTGACCATGTGGACCTGTTGCCCGGATGTCATTATTTGGACCCTGGCAACCGTTAAAACGTTATTTACATTAACAGACCAGCTGCTAAAATGATGACGTCATAGATGTGACAGGAAAACCGCACAAACATATGACGACAAGCGCATAAAATTTTTAGATCGAAGTGGCATTTCAAGAGCAAAAACTTTGTTTACATTGTTATGTATTATCAATTGAATTGCGTCATTGGTTTACATGTAACTTTCGTCAAACATATTTCACAAAATGAGGTCAGTAATTATTTTTTTTTAAATTTCATTTCTGTGAATAATATGGCATCGTAACCTTAAAACTTTTCTTTTTGAAAACAAACACCATGATCAATATAACAGATTATCAATCATTACATATTCATGATTGCCACGTTTTAAACGGATTATTTTCACTGAGCAGATCAAATACATCCAGACAAAATCTTAATAGTTAGAAAATATTAAATGCACAACTTAATTATTATTTTAAAAAATTAAAAGATGTTTAAAACAATTTTAAGAGCTTTGCTATTTTTGTGTTTTTTGTTTAATTTAATTTTGATTTTGAATTGATGTAAACATTAACCCCATTTATGCATATACATGTATGTTAATATATTGATTTTTCACTTAATGATTTCAAGTAATATTGTTTTGAGTATATTAGTTATAAAGCGATGGAGACTCAAGGGAGTTATACGTATGGTGCAATTGAATACGTCATAATTGCAGTTCTTGATATAAGAGACCTATTTTTTCACTAGAATGCATTTCGAGAGAAATCTTTGTCGACAAATACAAAGACACAATACACCATCTCCAAACACCAGCGGTAAATTACATTTACTTGAACAATCAACGCATCACAATTGACAACAACATACCAAAACATTGATAAGATTCGAAGATTCTGAAGAAAAAAACATTTCTAAATATACGTCAAATTTGAAAAAAAAGTTCTGAATCACCTTATGTACAATACTTTTTCTGATGATCTTTATTCGATTTTTTTGCCCGTATTTACATTTCCAATCAAAAAGACTTGGTGTCATCATTAATCAAATAATATTGACAGGAACATGTTTTAGGGGTACTTGTGACGAAAGAGCAACACTGAAGCGAGCAATGGGTGTTATTGGGCAGAGCGCTTCAGAAACATATGGTCTCCCGACCAGCCCTCTGTGCTTCCTAGCGCTGGAGTACACAACATGCGGGAAACAAAACGTCATAAATATAAAGTCGAGTGTTTCAGAACAAATATCAGAGACAGATTAAAGTATTGAAATTACTTGTGTTCTTGCTCTCAGACCCGTATCAAAAGAATAGTTCGTTATGAATGTACATTATATTATAATCCATCATATGCTTTAGTGCTCTCAAAAACTGGTGAACAAAAACGTTTTTTATTATTCATCAGTTAATATAAACTGTCCATTTATTGTTAAAAACAAATATATTCATTCTGAAATAGTTTATTTTGAAAAAAATATTTATAATAGTCATGAACAAATATTGATTACATTTTATGAAAAGTGCAATTCGTTTATATTGAAGTCCTTGAACAATGCAAATTTTAATAAAATGATCTAGACTCCCATGCAAATTAAGGAGAAAGACAATGGAGATGTGTGAGCAGTGATTAAAACTCATTTTAAATTAAATAGTATTTTTCAATATTAACGATTTCAAATTCAGTGAGTTCCACTGTATACAGCATATTGTTTCTCAATCATGTAAATGCAGGATCTCAATCCTGTAAATGTAGGATATCAGCATTGTACAGCGAAGGACCATTTTTATTAAACGCATCCATGCTATCATTAGATAATGCGTTGCCCCATTTCGATACCCGACCACCCCTTTAACTGCAGGGATATACCCCGATAAAGTGAGTGACAGGCTAACAGTGTTCGTGTCACTTGCTATTACACTGCAGGTATTACGAATGTCACCCGCCGACCGGGCTTTGTCGCTTATGCCATTGACAAACGCGAAAATCATCGCGAGATCACGTCCTGCATGAGACTTTGGTGATATTTGTCACATTTATGAATGGGGAGCCCTGGACGGGGATGATGTGCGGATTAGGGGCGGAGTTTTCTGATTAGCCTTCTGTCAATCAATCATGTGTCAAATCTCCTTATGGGCACAAGTAAAACTCTTTATCGTGTATTTCCGCTTCTGTGTTTTGTTTTTAACCAAAGTTGGAGGTGATTCGAATGCGATTCCCTATCCTTATCGGTATATACAGGATGGGAAGATTTCTGATCTGAGAACAAATCTGATAGCCAAATCCCAACAACTCCAACATCAGATATAACGAGCATTCCTGTCAGGTTGAATTATGACACACTTCCTTTCATATTCATATTTTACTATCTAAATGTTTATTTTGTGTTCATCTTATAATAAGATTCATTAGAAAATAATTCAACATAATTTTGTTTATATAATGTCCTTTAATTCATTCATATACAATGACAAACATACACACATAATGAAATTGCAGTAATTTTTATCAACAATGTAAATTTAAATTGGGAATATGAGGGAAACCGAGAGAGTTATGATTGAATTAAGACAGACATACTTTCATATTATCATTCAATTGTACAATAACATACATGCATAATAAAATCAGCAGTATGATATATGATATTAACAAAATAGGTTTTAGTTGGGATTGTGAGAGAAATGAAAAGAGTTGATTTGATTAGTTTAAGGTCAAAGGTCAAACGAGTCAAAGTTATACAAAGAGAGATATATAGGGACAGAAGATATTTCATATCGCTTTATTTTAGAAAAAATAGGAGCCTCATATCATAGATAATAAAGCATACACAGCCCCATGCCTCGCGCATACATATGAATATTCATATGTTTTGATAGATAGTCATACAGCTATGTTTTAATTAAGGCCTATTATGATATCTACATTCAGTTGTTACAATTATTATATAAATTAATAAAGACGAAATTAAGTATATGACGCCACTAAAGTTAATATTGAAACGGCAACTGATCACAATTAAATTAGCCACTCCATTTTATGGTTTGAATCACCTTTGATGCACGGGTTTGTTTGTTTAACCCGAATATATTTAAATCAAAGTCACCAAAAGTAAATAATGCAAAAAAAAAAATCGTATATTTAAGCATTGAACTTATCTTTTATGGCATCTGTGATCAATATACATTTAGATATATAATATAGATTCCATAAATACTTAATGACACACAGATGACACTGTGCAGCACGTACAAACGGTTGAGAGCATGCCAATAGGCCAACCTTTATGCTATTCGTAATTCAGTGCTGTGTGGCTTGCTCCTCTCTTATACATAACGTCTCAGTCTTATCAACGAATCGTGAGGCCCCAAAAGAGTCAGCTCAACCAGATCTACAGTTTGAATAAAAAATCCGAAAGGATGCTACAATACACGATTTGAATGATATTAAAAAACTTTCCGACCGAGAAAAAGTATTTCATTGCAATGTAGCAAAATTGAACCCTTTTGCCACCGACTGAAGTTTGGCCTTGAGTTGAGCGTTTACCTCTGGTGTCTTTCGCCTAGCCGCCGAGACACACCATAGTATATAAAATGGCAGTTCATGCTTTCGCTCAGCATAAGGGAAGTGGGACGACTGGTTTGTCCGTTGTCACTGTAATGTAAACGGATGGTGGATGCGTTTTGGGGTATTTAGAATGCAACAGTGAGATAAAACTTTTGAATGGGCAATGTTTTCCACTATACAAATATACCGCAGCCTCCCCAAACACACAGACATTCACACACGCAACACTTTCCATACAGAAGATACCGTTCTCAAATGACCTTAACTGTTAATAGGACGTGAACTAGCATTGATGTAACACAGCGTTGACATCCAGTAAAAATCAAAATGGTAGAGATAACAACAGCATCACACGGACACCAATATTCTGAACAAGCACAATATTAACATCAGAAGATAAAGCTAATGTTGATAATAGTTTTACTGATATAATTATATGTCTTCTGCAACAGGAATTTTATAAGAACCAAACAGCAAGTGGATAGTCAACATCAGAAGCTAAAACAAATGTGGTTAATAGTCTTATAGATGTTTAGTACATCACATGATAATTACTAGGAATGCGATTGGATAACAGCCAAGGTCTATTTTGCGACAGTTCCCTGTCCTTCTTGACAACGGGAGACTATACCTGACTACAGGAATTTACCAAAGTATATCCCCCCGGAAATGAGCACGCGATCAAATATATGACGTCTTAATAAATGTCATGTGACGTACTAGATCAATTATGGCCCTTTCCAGAGGGAACAGCTCTCCTATAGTGTTGTCTGGCGAGGTATAGTCCCATCGCCTTCGACTCGGGGACTATACCTCGCCAGACATCACCATAGGAGAACAGTTCCCTCTGGAAAGGGCCATAATGGAATAATGATTTTTTAACTACAGTAACTTAGAGGAGCTAAACAACAACAGGATTGCCTTTTTTCCATACTATCTTGAAAATATACTGTTTAAAGTTATCAAGATACACTACGAAATTCGCTATGCAATTTTAGTAATACTTCCGCATGTTAGCCTACAGATACCGTTACATCAGTCCGTCGGCATCCGTTACAAGCGGCGTGTTATTTCATTTTGCTTTGACGTGACGGCATGGATGTTTTAGGCCAATGAAAATGATTATCATTGTAAAAAGAAATCTCCATTTTATAATATTGAGTATATAAAACACTATGAATGTCGATTTAATCTGATAAGCCGTTTTTATTTATAGTAAAAGAGTAAATTTGATTTACTAATTTATTTCTTGACATAATGCGTCGGACGTTATCTATATTTCTTATCCTTACATTTTAGTTTCAATATACACAAAAGAGAAGCCAAAGAACTTAAGATGAATATAGTTAAAAGGGAGACAATTCAAGATTATATACAACCACACCAACAATTATACTATAACAACACTAAAAGCTCCAAAAACAGCAGTAGATATAATACAGTTTAACTTCACTAAATCCTTGAAACTATGAAATAAAATATACTTTATTGGAATTGTTTTAACACACTTCATTAAGTATTTATCAAAAAAAACATTACTGCAACCTCAGCAAATCCATAATATAATCAGTACTCTCTCAGTTGGTGTAGATGAAGATGATGATAGTGAGACTTTTAATGAAATTATTGGGGATAACTATATATGGTTGATGATGATGATGTTATTGTTGTTGATGATGATTATAAGACGAGGGTTATGATGATGACAATGATAACGATAAACATGATGATGTTGATGGATGATTATGAAGACGTTAGAGATGATGATAATGGTAATGAATGATGATGATGATGATGATGAGGTGATGATGATGATGATGATGATGATGATGATGATATAACATGTTGTTGATAATGATTATGGCAATGATGAATGATGATGAATGATGTTGATGATGAGGTGAGGATGATGATGAGGTGAGGATGATGATGAGGATGATGATATTACATGTTGTTGATAATGATTATGGCAATGATGAATGATGATGATGATGATGATGATGATAATGATGATGATGATGATGATGATGATGATGTTGATGGTTATGCTCATGATGATGATGATGATGATGGTTATGATCATGATGAATGATGGTAATGGTTATGATGATGATGATGATGATGATGATGGTAATGATGATGATGATGATGATGATGATGATGATGATGATGATGATGATGATGGTTATGATCATGATGATTGATGATGATGATGATGATGATGGTGGTGGTGATGAGGGCAAAGATGAGTATAAGAGTATGACGATAAAGATGATGCAGATGATGATGAGGAGGACAAGGAAGATGAAGAAATGTAAAATCACATTTAAAAATTGAAGTCACTATTCTTTAATTTCATAGGGAAGCGGATTCACACAGTTTGCAAAAAAAAAATTATTTCCTACCCCGATGAAACTACGCGGATTCACAGTTTGCAAACAAAATTTATTACATACCCCGATGAAATTAAAAAATAGTGACTTAAATGCATTATAATTAATTTTCCAATCCACTTACGATTCCATTGATTTTTTCCAATGGATAATTTTTTTTCCAAATCAATACGCAACGCCAATGTTTCTATTGTGACGTCACGATAGTGTCGGGATTCCGCGCTATTCTCGATTTTTTTTCATCGTGGAATGAAAAAAATTAATAGGCCAATCAGAAAACCAAAAACAAAGAGAAAATTAATTATTATATTATGAATATGTCTTTGAAAAATATTTTTTTTTTATAAAATATACATTTTAACAAATTACAAGACATTTTGGACAGATATTTAAAACTTTACTGCTGGTATAAGGCTGAATGGTTTAGATTTGAAATAATTTCAAATTTTATTATTATATGAAATGTAGAAAAGAACCAGTGTTATATTAAATAAATTATCGATAAATCTCTACTATTATCTAGTTTATGAAGGCAAAAGATAGAGAAAGGAGCAGATGACTAGATCCATCAGTCGTCTGCTCATCATTCACGGCCAGAATGAACGACAGAACATTTACCTTGGTACCTGTGTGTATCCTTTTAGCTGGTCCCAAATATGAAAACTCGCTCGATGGGTCGAGCGAACATCGAAAGTACAAGCTTAAGTCTCAAGTTTGTAATAATGTCATGATTTGTCTAAAGATAATGATTATTTTATAACTCGTATACTGAAAACCAAATTTTGCGAGTTACAAGTTGGATAACAAATTGAAAATTAAGTCTCAAAAAATTGAAATAGATCGAAACACCAGATTTATAATAACAAAACAATCATAATATATAACTATGTAAGTGTAGTTAGAGTTAGTGGAAATAACGTTTGTCGTCAATTTCGCTTATTGATTTATTTCTTGACCTAATGCGTGCCACTTCAATTTGACTTCAAAGCCTGGGAATTGTTGTGGATTCTGCCTACGCGCCGGAGTACATTTTATATGCATGAACGCATTCCCACTGTGGAAAGAAAAAATATAATGCATTGTCCTCAATTTTGCGAAAATCAACAAATGCAGAACGGTTAAATCGAGTGTTAGCAGTTTCTTTATGCGTGTGAAACGTCTATTGTTTTTCGTTTTTTCCGTATTGCTTGTTACTATGGAAACTGATTTAGGTAAATATGTACTTGCATATTTTATATCCTACTGATTATTCTTCTACCGCCTCACTAATCTCACAACAATGTATTTTTACTTGGCGAATGCCGTAACATATAATGAGATATGCTGCAGTATTCTAGATAGTTTATTGTTGTAACAATTTCAACCTAATATGTATGCTATGTAGGTGACAATCAATGTAATAAAGTTGTTATGGAAATATTCATAAAATTCTGAAAATTGAATTGGGTTTATTTTACTAAATGCGCCTATTGTAGTTTAGCAGGTGTGTATTGTCGCCAGGCTCTTTGTAACCCGCAATTACATGCGCGCGGGAAATCGACACTCATTTACTATCATTTATCATGTCACAAAACGCCCGGTTTTATCAATTATGCAAAGGCAGATTCGCGAGCAATATTTCGCTGGCGATTTAATATCTATCCGAGTTTTTCCGAGCCGTGAGCAACGGAAACATGCAGCTCTAATGGCAAGCGTTGTAAATCAAGCCGGAAAACTCGAAACGGACATGGCTGTCAATAAAACGTCCAAGTACCCAACGTGCGCGAGGAAGTTAACGATGTTGATTTCACGCATCCTTATTGTCATTACTCGTCGTTTTACTACGTGCACGTGGCACGTTAATAGCTGGTGTAGTAAAACAAAAATTACACCAACAAAAAGAGAAGGATAAAGATTTTGATAGGAAATACTGACCTTAAACGAATGGGTTTAATCACTAATGCCCATAGCAAGGCCGGAGGAGGACGGTTTGTCATTTCATTACAATTTTCTTCAGTCTGAGGAGTAGACAAATAACAATGCCATTTGTCATTTGAACAATAATTTATTGCTGTGAATTTTGTTTTGTTTTAGGATGCAATTTTGTTTTAAGATGCCTTATCAACATTAGATTAATTTCTTCTATGTAAGTATCTGATGTATGTTCAAAATGTAAAAGAGAGGAAACAAAACAACTGATTGAAACAACATATCATCAAAAAAGATGCATATGGTTATTATAAAATATATATTTAAAAAAAAACTTAGCACAATGACTAAAACATTTATCCATTGTAAGTACACAACAGTTCACATAGATTGAATGAAGTAAAAACTATAGATAGTCATAATGGGCATATATCAGTATACGTCAAATTAAAACCAAAACATATATTCATTGTAAGTATACAAAAGTACGCATGAACTAAAGGGAATATCACAAAGACCAAACCAGATATCTAGTTCAGATCAGAAAACAAGAGAAGAAACCTCATCAGTTATGGTATGTGCTAAAAACATGTCTATTATCACATCTTCATGGAGTTTGAAAGTAAATGAAAGTATTGAAATGTCACACTTTTTTGAGTTGGCTAAATCAATGATTCGATATTGCAAACTAGGTAATACCTAATATGGTAAGAGATAAACTTTGATTTCTTGGGTTAAGCATTAGCATGTGAAAAGATATCTAAATTTATTGCCTCTTCGTTGATTTATCTTTCTATATTTCTTTATTATTTCATTGTAATTCTAATGGTCACGTGGTCACGTGGTCACGTGGCGAGTAGTCGGTGGTAAATTTGCTCTTTTTTGTTGTCTTTTCTACAAAGCAGAAGCTGAATTTTGGACAATGAGATTTTGGAATTCTTGTATGTCAATGTATCAAGAAATTTCAAAATTTTACTGAAGGAAAATATGTTTTTTGCCGTTTTGGAACTGTTACATAACCACGAAGCAGAATATTTCCCCTTTAAGGTTGTATGTGCTCTTAATGGGTGAAATGTTTGACCTGATACATCTTTCTTTAGTAATGAATTGAAACTCGATAGTTTTTATAAATTAAACCATGAAAGCCAATCATTCAAAGGTACGCTCAAGATATATGATGCTTCAAATCATAGCAAAAACAAAAGAATTCACGCTCTGTAAAATGTTTTATGTATGGTTAGATGAAAACTTATCTAAGACGTCACATTCAAAATGAGCATAACACAATAAAATATGTATTGAGATTACAGATCATTGCTTCAACCGTGTGTATTTATTTTGTTGTACAATTTGCCATGACTTCATTTTTCATTGTTGACCGCTTTTATTTGACTTTCTGAAATAAGAACCTCACATTGTTTACTTTGTAATTCTCAAAACGTTGGTAATTTTTTATTGCCAATAACATACATGTACTAATGTTTTTCCTGATTCTTCCGTATGAATATTGCGGCACATGTAACGTAAAGGCGGAGATAATTTAAAGACCACCTCCAGTGAATGTAATGAGTGTCTTTTAGTAGGTGCGTGTGTGATTTGGGAGACTGTGGTATTTCTGTCGTGTCTCCTTTTGATAGTGAAACTCTATTATAATTTATGCTGCTACCACTATAAAGCATCATTCCAAAGATACCGCATGGTACATGTTGTCCGGTGACATTAAACTGACAATGGGCATGCCTACCTTACATAATCAAAGTTAGAAATGACGAAATTTATACTGATACTTTTATCATGTTATGTATTATTAAAAATCAATATTTTAATAATAACAGGATTTATAATGCATTACTTTTAATTTTAAAAACCAAATAAGAGTTGTATTTCTATAATGCAATATACTAAATACATACGATTAAACCAATAAGCCAAACTATTATCTACAATCTCATTTCACATTTTATATACATCTAAACAATTTTATTGTGCATTAAATATGTGTTGGTAATGTTCTTTGCGAAGCACCACAAATGTTTTTGCACATTGCATTTATTTCCTTTTCACAGCTTATTCATCAAAACTTTCAAAAAAAAAACAGATAAAATTTTCGCCTTGTTATTGCATATATAAATTTAACTGAACTACACTGAAATATAATAATTAACCGCCAATGAACGCTGATTACACTGACGACGGACACACAGACGGACACACAGACAGACACACAGACGGACATATAGACAGACACACACACGGACACACCCTGACACACACACTGACACACAGACAGACACACAGATAGAAACACAGACAAACATTCTTTATATCCCCTTTACAGATCTTTAAAAAATCTTTTTCATGTTAAAATAAAAAATTCAAAAATACATAATGTTATGTATAAAGGTTTTTAGATAATTTAGTAAGATCGGCCGTCTATCTTCTTCGAATACAAGATCTCGCTTACTGCCTCGAATAAATGAGCAAATCTGATGGTCTTCCAAATGATCAAAACGAGCATAGTGATAAACAAGAAATTTAACAAGTTATCATGACGACTATGGGACAGAGAGCGACATTTAACTGTTTCCACTATGTAAACGTTATTTGTCTTCATCGATTATCCGGTTAATTCCATATTTTTATCGAAGTGGAGGATACATTTCATTTTATAGATAATAAACACTGGATCACACAGGAGGTCTGAGCATGTGAGATTTTAATGCAGAGAAAGAATACCAAGTGATATTTTTCTTAATCAAACTTAGATCTAGTATCAATCAAATCTTGCTAATCTACGGAATATTGGATGGAAATTTAATAAAAGTAATATAATAGAGTTTAATATTGTAGTTATTTCATTTTGAGCTAGAGTTGTGATCCTATAAAGCCGATAGGATCATTCTCAACATATCATGGACATACAAGGGTTATAATATTCATTACATAGTAAAAGTGATCGAAAATTTTTACTTACTCGTCATTCCAAGCACATGGGAAGATTCTCTGATTTCTGAAGTGAATAAGAAGAATACCCTCCCGCTTGGCCATATATGAAGAACTAGATATCACATCAAGGGACAGTTGAAGGGTGAGAGTTGACGCGGCGCCATTTTCGGGACGCAACTTTTGTTTTTAGGCAATTATTTTCATAATAATTCTATTACTTAAAATTATTCCAATATATTTTCTAAAACTTGTATCATTTTTGTTTCATTTGTGGATTTCAGAAAAAACCACATATATTTTATTGGTGTTTAAAGTGAATAGTCTGGAAGTGAAACCATACTAAATGCGTTCGTTGGCCTTCCGAAAGTACTCATATATCAAAACGACGGTCAAGTTCTGCTTACACTGTCCAGTTTTGACTATTGAAATTATGGGAAAGACCCGAATAAATTTAGCGCAGTTCTAAAAATAAATTCTGAAAGCGAGGCTGCGTGGGAATGTCAACACGGACAAAGCCAGCCGGGTGGACGTTTTAGGATTCCTGCAATATAAATTAATTTCTTCGCAAGCAGAGCGCTTTTGATATTTTATATTTTTTTTCCTATTTCATAAGAAATTATAATGGATATATCAACACGATTTTTACCGACTTTAGCCTTCCTTTGACCGACCATTCACTTTAAGTATTTGTAGTACATGTTAATTTGACTGACGACTGTAAAACGAGAGAAATATAGTTTGGATATATGGATATGATTCGAAAAACGTCATACATATTAACACTAACAAAGGAAGAAGATAAAATAAAGACTTGTCGTTCCTCCAGCACTTGACACTTGACGCATCTCATTGCTGGTCAATGCGTCATTCATTCGTCATTGACCTAACAACGACAAAATATCAATTACCAGCTTGTAAAATTTATAAAAAAAAATCTTAGTTAACTTTAAATACATCGCGAAGCGGTTTATGATGAAAGTACACAATTATTTTGTATTATATCTCCATAACATACAAAAAAAATCAAATAAATCCTTATAATTCAATATCCTACAATTAATATCTTCCAAATTCATTTGAGAGTTTTTTTTATGAAATTATTGCGCCGTTTTCTCAGCCAATCAGAAGTGACTTTACAACCGGTTCGGACATTTTTCCTGACTGATAGAGTAAATTTTAAGCCAATGGATATTCATTTACAGACAAAATTAAATTATAAGATAATAACTTAGGTACTCGAATTAGTATATAAGTTCCTCTATCAATTACGTTGTACTAAATATGGTTTCGAGATAACAAAATGATATGGGTAAAGTACTATTCATCGTCGACTAGTCCCACCTTCCTGCGATTGCAATGTCAGAAAAATCACATCTAAATAAGACGTCACAATCATCGGAAGATGTGTCTTATCGACGGTAAATCGTTCTTTATCGACGGTAAATCGTTCTTTATGAAATCGTTTTATTGGTACGGTACCTTAATTGAAACGTAGTTAAGTTTTTTTTTCAAGATGGCGGCACCTTTTCGAAAAATATACCTCAAAAAGTTTTATTTGAAACATTTCCACTGAAATAAAACCAATGTTTAAGAAGTGTAAACATCTAAGGAATTTAAGAGTTCTGTCCTGGTATCAGATTAAGGGCAATACCTTAATTGGCAGATAAACAGTCTAAACTCGCCATTTTGGTAAAATGTAGTACGCTTCAAGAAAGGAAAAGAATTGATTGTAGCTTTATTTTCATTAACTACATCGTTATAAAAGGAGAAAAGTAAAACATAGAGAAGAAGAAAAAAAAACGAATGATCACATGGGTAATGTGTAAAAGGGGTTCGCAACGAAGGGGTCAATGTTCCATGGATACTTTACACTCGATGACAGCGCTTGGATGCCACAATAATTTTACTGGAGCCACATGCGCAACATTTAGGACGAGGCCTGGAAAACATCAGACGACCCGCGTGTTGGAAATCAACATTTAATTTGTCTTTTTAGTATTTTGAGACGTGATTGTTACTGTAGTTTTTTAACTATAAAGCTCGAGCTCGTTTTCATTTATAATTAAAATTCAAAAACTTTAAATCATAGTCTGAAACGTAGTTTCCCTTTAAGTAACATGGATCTGGTCAAGTCTCGAAGTGCTCGTTCTCTTGTTGAGTAACATGGTCATATATAATATGAAATATATATATAAATATACATCTATGTATATGTTTTAATTTTTTATACACGTTTGTATTAGACGTTTTTGCATGTTAGCGTTATTTATGCACTTTTTCAGAAAGTTATGACAAGAATGAATTGGTATATACGATTTAAATAATTTGATATTTATAGATTGTCTCACTCACCTTTATCTAAATCGTGACAGTGATCGTTAATGTGAATGAGATGGCTTATCATCAACCTGGAATTTTACATGGATATTAGAAGCATATTTGTCTTTGAAATTAATATCCTTATAATGCGCTGCCCTGAGGCCAATTGCGGATGTAGACTGTCAGCGATTCACGTTACCCAGATAGCAGGCAAAGACAAACATTGTCATTGATGGAATGTGTTTTATCGCAAATTTTGAAATAGTCTAAGATCTACATATTTGTTTCACTCTGACTTTGACGGCAAGTAAAACACAATAGCTAAGTAAACGGCGATAGAAAGGTGGCTTCACTAAGCTACAAACTTCCCCATAAGAACGTTATAAGGGCAGATAGCAGAGAAAGATACAAAATAAATATACCTCACATTTGTCTTAAAAACGAATCGTGTATCTTAGTTCTAGAATAGATTTAAAGGAATGTACGAAATCCGGAGTTTGCTTTCCGCTTATTTTAGTCTATAGCATTCTAATATCGCCTTGATGGCTCCTCCCGGGGATTGCTTATCTTCGTTGAAGACCTCCAGTCCGCCAACTCTGACAAAAGCCAAGTTTGACTAATTATCCACACGGGTTTATGATTTACACCCTTTTCATATCCCGGAATACAATTGCATTCCAGCAGATGGACGATTTGTAGTCAAATTAAACAACGGCAGCTCTACCGACTCCGTTCCTGTATTATGTCCATAAAATTGGGGATATGTTTGCGACCCCTCCTTTTGTCTGAAACATGCATACTTGTGTTTATATGTACAGAGAAATGATACTTTATCAAAGAAATTTAACCTAAATGTCAGTCTGATCTACACAAATTAGCATGTCTGCCAAAGGCCTTGTCAAAGTTCAGAATTTATTTCTTTTCTTTTCAGTATTTCACTTGATGAAATGGAAACTATTTATCTTGTTATTTTTTCAGCTTGGATTTATAATCTAGTACTAATTAAAAGGTAAAATTAAAATAGTCGTTGTTGGAAAATCTCCATCGTTTCTGTCATTGGAAATGAAAATTGCGATAGTTTTGTCGTTGTGATGAAGTGAATGCTGCCATCAATAAATTTCAAAGGCGTAAATTGATTGGGACATTTTTTTGCGGAAGTTGTCAGTCCATGACAAAAAGTACTCGCACATATTAAACGCAACGAGATATAAAGAAAACTATATATTTTTATATAAAATCATGAAATTGATTCACAGGATATTACAAATCCATTTGATGGTATGGAATCACTGTTCAGAATAGTGAAGATTTCATGAAACATTACAGCTGCGTATGTAGACGATATCACATACAAATGTAATTGAAAGCTTTATTTAATAGTTATTAACTATTTGCTTAGTATCTTAGGTGTACAGTTGTTAGCTTACTTTTCTTGGTTTTATTTGTTATTCTATCTTTGCATATTATATAATTATCTCCCTTGCGGATAGAAATCGATTGTGATGTCGCAATCTATCTAAGCAAAACTGACGTCATGTTCTCTAAAAACTTGACATTACACCCATAAAAACATGATTTAGAAATTAGTACCTACCCGTAAGGGCAGACAACTCTGCAATTTGTAAAGACTGAATAGTTCCGGTCATTATTGAAAGGAAAATGTCAAATATCAAAACTGATTTTCGGTCGATATTATTATATCTCTTGTTAATAAAACCTTTTATTGACCTCATCAAATTAGTGATATGGTTGTATAAAAGAAAGCAATGTTGATAATGCTGAAAATAGGTAACTAAAGAACATATAAAAACCACGATGGTACTTTAAAACTACAATTATATATTTTTCTTGGTCACCATATATCTTCATCAAGATATATGGATCTATGGAAAATCATTTATCCATTAAAATGAATCTTTTTTGAACTTAAGTTTTTGTTAAATAAACATTATATATACTTACAGTATCAGTATTGTGTGTTATTTCTGTATGAAGCTTATATCTCGAATATAATTTTGTTCAGGGATTTTAAAGATTTTTTTTCTATATGTGAGGAATATTATAAATGCATTATGTTATTTGCTTTGGTGACATGCACACGTAAGACCGATCGTTTCACAAATCCCGTCGATTGTGTCACTGTAGTAAATGATACTGAGCTACATTACATGACCTCTTAGAACTAAAATATTCATTTCATCACATTTTTATTTTCCAATACATTACTATTTCAGAATAAATCCAGATTCACCAAAGCATTACGCCTGTGAAGCGGAAAATGTCCTTGATTTCTTGCACATACAAATGGTTGATATATGCTGCGTAACGCGATCATTAATTTGTTTTTGAAAGGCGTTGACATTAACGAATTCTGAGGAAGTGATTTTACAAACGGAATATTTCCTTAATATATTCAGTTGTTATGTGCGATCGGAGAGACTCCACGCCTCACAGATGTTTGTCGGATAAGGCTCCCACCAAACTACCGTAGTTATGGTAATGGTGGCGATGATGGATCACTGGCACCGTCAGCTCATGCATCTTATTATGACTCCATGATTACACTTGAGGAAGATGAAGCAGAGAAAGAAGAAGAAGAAGAAAAAAAAGAAGAAGAAAAGGCAGAGAGAAAAAAGGAGAGCAATAACAAGGAAAGGAAAAAAAGGAGAGCAATAACAAGGAAAGGAAAAAAAGAAGAAAGGGGAAAAGAAAAAAAAGAAGAAAAAAGAAGGCGAAAGAGAGGAGAAGAAGAAGAATGAAGAAGAAGAAGAAGAAGAAGAAGACGAAGACGAAGAAAAACAAGGAGAAGGAAAATGAAAGAAGAAACAGAGACTAACATCAGTAGCCTTTGCTGACCAAAATGTAAAGTAGTCTACGTTTTAACAATTAATGATCATGTTGGGATGTAAGCAGGTAATTATTGGCTAAAAATTGGTTTTTGTGTTTCATAGCACTCAGTATAAAGGCAGTGATTCGATAGTTGTACTCGTTAACTGTTAGGTAGAACTAATATTTACTCCCCAAAAACATACCAAACACTTAAAAAAGTTATAACTTGATGAACTCAATTTTTTTGTACTGTTGATGATTCACACATATTTAACAGATCACTTATTTGTTGAACTACATTCAAAATCGTTTAAGGAATTATGGGTATTTTGCGAGTTGTTGTCGTTCACCTGTACGGGTATAGAATAGAATGCTACGATGTTTGTAGTTTTTAGTTTGAAATGTCCAGGAACAATCATATAAATTTAAGTAAAACATTTATAACAAATAGCCATTCAGCTAGCTTGTTCTACCAGAACTCGATACACGGGTTCTTTTTCTAGAGGAAATACTGTAAAACAGATTTCCTGATCGCTTGCAATAAGTGAAATGTATCGATGTCGACATCAATGAACACCACACGATTTCATACAACTCGCTCTTCACATTCAGTAGATGCATGTAAATATGTATTCTTGTAGTACGCATGCTTCAATTGTCTGCCCAACAATGGCGCGCCGGTACTATTTTTACGCACGCTGAACAGCAAAGGGAGAGCATTTCACACGGATTAGCTAGCCTTTATTGAAAATCGTTTTATTTTCTCGAAGGGTGGTCCACCCTCTACTATCTGCTAGTGTCCTTTAATCGGAGTTGGGAGCTGCGTTATTTTGATGGTCAGGTGTTAGGCCATCCCATCCACCCCCTTTTTTTCTTGTTTGATACGTTATTAAAGATTTCTTACTCTTTCTTGTGTTATATCACTCTTATGAACTAACAAACATCATGTTCTTTACATCTATGGTATCTAAGTCATACATTTGAGGTCGTGGGTCCACCCCAACATGCCTCTGATGTTTTTGAACTTTCCTCCAAGAATAAATTATTCCATCATAGTAAATTTGATGACAATGGTCGCAGTAATCCTCCTTCTCCCTTGAAGGTCTCGGATTGAGGAGGGGGTGTGAACATGCCCTATCGGCAGCTAATTTGCTTCTAAGCTCGACGAAGAAATAGATATATATGATATTTTAGACGAATTTGATAAAAAAAAATCAGCGAAGACATCAGTTCATGTCGGCACAACATCAATAAAAACATTTTATTCAAATGCAGTTAATGTATCGTGAGGAGTAGAGTTTTAATTATTATAGTATTAGTGTTATAAAACGGTTATATAATATACAAATTAAGGAATTCATGTCACTATTTTTTAATTTCATCTTGGTATGACAAACATTATTCATTTGAATCAGTCGATGAAATTAAAAAAATGTCACATCGATGTTTATAATTTTTGAGACTGCTTGATAAAATGAAATACGACGTACGACTTCCCAAGTGATGATGAATTCATACTTAACGTCGATGTCTCTAATGTGACGCCACGATAACATCGTGTTTTCCACGTCATTCTCGGATTTTTCCTTCATAGAGGTATGAAGAAAAAATTCGACAAATCAGAAAGTCAGATTTAGTATGAAAACAAAGAAAAAAAAATAATTATTGTCTCTCACTTTAAAATTAGTTACATCACCATGGTTATGTAACCATTAATTTTTAATTAGTTTTCAGTCTTAATAAATGTTCTGAATCCCATGCATATTTAAGCTCAATAAACTAACGACATATTTTGTGCTGATCGACATTATACCTTTTGGCACATGTATAATATATCTTTTAAAGTAGTTATTTTCAAATCTTTTTCGTTGTGAGGCTTTTTTCGTTATATAAACAAAAATCTACAAAGCTACAAAGACATTATGTAAGCGAAAAAAATGCTTTGAAACTATCAAAAATATTCCAATAGATGTTGTTTAATACAGTAAATGTTCAGTTCAGAAACAGAAAATATCATTGATGGACTTTCCTCTATGGAGATTACTTTGCGGTACACGTCCATGCATGTTTATTAATAAAGAAAGTTGTTTTAATATCCCCGGACGGAGGATAAACAGTGAGAGATAGGGATGAGATAGGGAAAGGGACAACCAACAATGCCGGGGTCATCTCCAGGTATCAATACGTCAGCAGTGAAAGGGAGAATGATAATGTTATAGACTTCTCATCTCAAGTACTGTAACACCGAACAGACAAACCAAGGCTTACATGTTTAGGACACGTCCTCCGAAAAGGCAATACCATCTCCTTAAATAAGAATTAGCTATATTTACTTTTTCATTTCAATATATTAAAAATAAGAAATTTTTATTTCTGTAAGGGTGACTCTTTAATGATGTTCCCCCATCGACAGAATGTAAACTATATTTATCATTTGCACAATAATTGATGTTTACTCGTGTATATGATAATTGTCTAATTAACACACAAAAATACATATAAAAGCATTTGTTTTGCTTTTGTTGTCTGTGCAAGCAGTTCCTCTCCTCATTCGATATAGGCATAGAGTCATTGTATTTTTTTTCGGGATCTAATTAGTTAATACAAGTACATTTATATTACAGTAATATTAAAAGCTCAAACTTTAATGGTGTAAGATAAGTAACTTTTGTTACTAAAAAACTACGTTCATTGGTTCTGGTTTTAATAAATAAAAATTACCATTCGTCGACGGTGTAGAATCATTAACTATTAGCCAAAACTAATCGAATGATGCATCTCTATATATTGCTTTTTATTGAAAAAGAGATATAAGTTCGACATCATGAAAACAAACATGATATCCAAATCTTTGCGTCCGCCTTCTGTTTTGTCTGTCTGCCTTCTTTTATAATAAATCATTTTCATTAAAAAAAAATACTTTTTAAGATTCATCTTATTTGATGATTAAAAGGTTATCGAAAAAAGTTATACAGATAATACTTATCCATTGAACTATCTTCCTATGGCATCTATGGTCTATATAGATACCAGAGCTTAACAGACTATCTTTATAATGCGCACTAGCGCATTATGAAATATATGTCTGCAAAGCACTGGCATCTAAATAGACCATATATGCCATAGGAAGATAGTTTAATGCTTATATTCACATTATCAACTCATTTAGCAACAGCTATTTTGATGGTGAGCAGTTGACGTCAACATTAGTGAAGTCCTAATTATCACGTTGGGTGTCAAGTTATACCGTCATATATTTCACTTTGCCTTAGTTAGTTTATATAGTAGAAGTGACAAGTAAATGTTAATACATGGAAATAAACCTACCATAACACTTTCATGTAGTATTCCTCTGCAACAGATATCTTAGAAAACATGTTAAAATAAGTATAAGATAAAGTGTCTGTTTGTACATCCAGCTTAAAGGAACTTAATTAACTTGAACTCATTTAACCCGAATACATTTCTTAATTTAAATTCTGTATTTTAAGCTGATATCTAAATCATTTTAAAACCTGATTAAAAGTTTATAACAAATATTTCTATCTGAGGTGTCTTCAACATAATTTTTGTTCTATTTTCTATTTCCAGACTGAAGAAAAGTATGATAAACAATTCTTTATCATGTATCTTCGACATATTTTCTGTTCCATTTTCCTTTATCAGAATACAACGACAGTTTCACATAGTAACGGTGTATATTGCAGTGTTATCATCCTTTCTTATTTAACTCTTCTTATGAAGAGTAACGGTACATAATTTTCGAGTGAACTATTTACTCGCGTATCTTTAACGCCGAGAGCTCAGACTTTAATGGTGCATATCTTGATGTATTTTCTTCCTATTCAAGGGCTTTGTTTGTTCCCATCTTGATGTATTCTCCTTAACTCAACAGATCTGTTTGTGCTGGGATGATGTACTTTCGGGCGCCTTTGATGTGCCAGTAACATGCCTAGCGGACTAGTAGGTTATGCGGTGGATAACGGGAGACAGATACCGGGTACTCAGCAGTGTCTAGGAAGTGTGAGGAAGAATTCGGACAATAATCACCTTATATATATACTTAAAGGCTTGTTTAGTCGTAGGTTTGACAGCTCAATAAGTGATGTATAGTATACACAGTTGCTTTAAGATTTCTTCCCAGTCTTATGAAAATACACTTTCCTATTTTTGATAATATATATGAAGCTCAAAGTGTTTAAACATTACAAAACACAAACACACAAAAAATAATAAAACCCAATAAAAACAAAAAA
Organism: Argopecten irradians; assembly: GCF_041381155.1. Lineage (NCBI taxonomy): Eukaryota > Metazoa > Mollusca > Bivalvia > Pectinida > Pectinidae > Argopecten > Argopecten irradians. The sequence continues at coordinate 44,445,958 of NC_091137.1, read as the reverse complement.
CTCAAACAAACAAACAAACAAATTATTCACAGTTTCAATAACTACCCTGTTGCCTTCTTTAGTGCTAACGATGGTCAGTTACGAGCTACAGACGAATTGTTTGGTGTTTTTTCTTCTTGTTTTATCCGCCTTTTGAAGATGTAGTATCACATGCTGTTTATATTAAGGTATATATTTTGTTTTTAGTTGAATTTCAGAAATCAAAGATATATAGATTGGGAAATAAATTTATTTATTTCAAATTTCTTCACCTTTCTTCTTCAAATCGATATAAGCCACTTGTTTTGAAAGCATGTTGGATCAATATTAGCTTCCTTCCAATGAGATGCATACTCAAGCATAACTTGTTAGAAACTTTAAATCAACAGATTTCCATCAATATAAAAATTTGAGTAAGTTTGTAAAAATGTTTGATAGCAAAAATGATGATGCTACACTGGGTCACTGTGACCTATATTGGTATATAGGTCACAGATATATCATCACAACCATCATCTATATCATCATCATTCAATGATTTTCATCATTATCATCATAATCATCATCATCAACCATCATCATCATCATCATCATCATCATCATCATCATCACCATTATCATCAATATTGCTTAATTGTTACTGATGCTTGATTAAACTGATTAAATTCTTTGAGTAGCATGCAAATAGCAGCTTATGTTATTTAGTTATTATGATCCAAAGTAACTGCTGAAATGTCAAAATTTTGCAATGGCAAACGAAATGTCCGATGAAATAATCGTTTTGCTATCAAAGTCTTGTTTTGGGCTAAAGTTGTGAATTAAACAGGTTAAATTCAAATATTCTTAGTACTGTAGATAATTTTTTTTTATAATTTATTTTTGATTTCCTTTTCATGTGCAATATACTACAAAAAGCTAAATGCTTTAATTTTTATTCACATTCACTATCACACTTATTTTCAAACATCTTACTCATATCATCATCATCATCATCATCATTATCATCATCACAACCATCATCTTTATCATCATTATTCTATGATTTTCATTATCATCATCAATATCATCATCATCATCATCATCATCTTCACCATCATCTTCACCACCACCACCACAACCAACATCATCATCTTATTCATCATCAACTGTAGATAATTTAGTAAGCCATGCTATTGCAGATGTAAGATCACGTCAATAACTCCTTACCTTCAAATTGATGTCTTGAACAAGCACACATATGACAGTTTCTTATGTTATAATTACCATAATTTATCGCGTAAACGTGTGATATTCGTCAGACAAATCATCAAAAGATTACAATTAAGTGTTAGTATTTACACTATTCAGAGATTTAACAGCTGTGTGATTGCAATACTAACGTATTTTATCTTTAATAATTTATCTTTGATCAGAACAATTTTGCAGCGAGTAATTTCGCCGCACTGTACCATATTGTACTTGCACGCGAAACAAATTATTACAAAATAATATATATACAGTGGAAGCCTGTTATATTAAAGTCATCGGGGAATAAAAAATCTCTTCAAATTATCCAGATTTCAATAAAAGCAAGGAGAACGACAATGCATATCTGTGAGCAGGCATTGTAATTCATTTAGCAGTGCATGCATTTGAATATAACCTGTTTTGAAGTATGACAGCTGCTTTGTTATTTTACTGCCAACGGTGAGTTTTCGACTTTAGCTAAAATAAGTAAATGTTTCCATAGTGCACATACTTGAACACTTGTTTTGTTTCTTGATTTGATATAATGAAATAAACAACTACCTGCATTACAGGATGACATTGCATAGCGTCATCCTCTAATGCATGTAGTATTTATTTAACAATTAAAGGATTGTTAGATTGCATTTATTGGAGATATAAATGTAATCTGGGTGGCAGATAAATAAAATAGCACCCGTTAGGTTAATTGTTATATTTACATTTTACTTTCTAGTTTAAAGTAAAACATAATTTAGATACGAGTGAACATTTGAATTTCCCGCTTCAGCCATTTAACCTCAACAGCCAAGTTCAATGTGATGAAAAATAGTCCCTATAAAAATTGAAAAGATAACAAAATTTTAATGTTTTTTTAGTAGTTTTTCAGTTTACTTTCAATTATCCAGACATTTGAAAGATTTTATTCATAAGATTCATAAACAAAATGGTTCATTCAGTTACAATGTCAATTTTCCCGCGCGGACTAACATGTTGTCAGTAAGCAAGACAGTAGGGTACTAAATAGGTAACAATTAATCGATATCGTTCTTACTTTTACCATAAAACAAATCAAGTCCTGACGCATCCCTATCTTAGTCAATAGTTTAATGATTAGCCGATGACAAAACGTCATTCGTGTGTGATGTCCGCGACAAAACGTCATTCGTGTGTGATGTCATAATGCTCGAAGTACAATTCATTCAGTCCATGCAATGAGCGTAGCATACGAAATTAAATATATAAAAATAGATAAAGCACATGATAATTCCATGATAATTCCACTTTTAGAGTTTAAACAACGATAAATATGTATTCATAACCTTATTTTCGGCTATCTAAATGTTTCACTTCATTCACTACTATCATTGCCAATATCAATACAGCAAAACACGTTTACAACGAAGACGCTTGAAACAAATGCATAGTTATAACGAAGTTATTTTTACTGTCATTCAAGGCTTATATCAGATGTCGGTAGTTTGTGTATAACGAACTATGCTTATATCGAAGAAGCTTTTGTTGGTCCTCGGATGTTCGTTACTGTACAAAAAATTAAGTTTCGCGAGCGATAATATTTCACATATTTAACGTGGGATTAATGTTAGCGCATTAATCACCTCAAAGTGGTTTCTGAAACAAGTATTATATTTTTTACGTCACGGAAACATGAAAACACAAAATGCGGTTACCGGGAAAAATTTGGTTTACAGGTTCATAAAGAGAACTCAGAGAAACAAAACACAATGGTACTGTTTTATTAAATATGCGATAAATTGTACAACAACATTTGAAGTTTAACAATTTACATAAATTAGAGCATGACATAGCTATTTATTATAATAAAACATAGCACAAATAACTAATATAAATATCTATAAATTAGATTCTTACACAATTACACATACCAGTAATTAGTTGAAATATTTGCTAAATGACCGCACGCTTTCAACTCATATTCTACAGCTGTCAATATGTTGATAATTCGAACAAAAATATATAAATGTATGTTTTTATTACTACATTGTATAATTATCTATGAAGTTATCCCAGTATCGTATAGAAAAGTCTTAACGCGATATCTTCTCATCAAATAAGTAGGTATACAATATTGATATTATACCTCGACTAATTTGCATCTATCATTTGTTTAAGGTTATTACGATTTGTGACCATAACGCCATGTTTTTAAGCAAAATAACTTCATTTTGTACTCAAACTGATGACGAGGCAATCTATATATATATACCCAAAACAGATAACTGTAATATTAAAAGACAGAATATGAAACCAATATAACCAGGTATTATATGCTGAAATTGGAATATTCAACCTTATGAAAATATGATTCATATCATAATTTTAGTGAAATGTATTAAATTTCCTAGTGATGTCAACCGCGGGAATATAATATCACAAGTATTTCCGGTATTTTCTCCTCAGAGAGTTATCTTTTCCCTAGCAACCGCGGGATAAATCTGTCAAGTATGTGAGAAATGTCTGTTCTGGTCCTTATATTTCGAAAAAGTTAGCATTAGAATGATGTTAGAAGAAGGTGAAGAGAGTTGTTACCAACAACTGGTAAGAAGATTGTTGAGTAAACTGGAATACCAAAACGATAAACTACGTTCTGTAGAAAGTATAAGACTTAAATGAATGAAGAGTATATCAACATTCTAACAAAAATGTTCGATATATACAATGATATTGGACAAATCGTGTCACACAAATTGCACTGTTTCAATTAACTACTTCAATGAAAACTCTCCAACCATCCAAAGACTCCCGATATGGCTCTGTACTACCACATAGGTCTGGAAATATCTAGGATTGGTCGAGAGCACTTGCAGACATCACAATAACATTGTAACACCAACCCAAAACTGTCGTGTCAACATTTCTCCAGTGACCTTGAGTTGTTGAGGCCTATAATTGTCTCGCTCAAAGCTGACCTCCAGGACAGTCAAAATACAAGAATAATCCTCGGAATTTATATTTGTCATATCCTTTAATTGGAATACGCTTATCTCCGTCATTTCAGCAAAGAGAAACTCACACGGGGAGTATAGTCTATATTTTTTAGCAGAGCTATCAACAACTCGAGACGACCATCTGCAACTCAGACAACCATCGACATCTCGAGACAACCACCGACATCTCGAGATAACAATGTTTCCTTTGTGTCACACCTAGGTCGACAAAACATCGATGATGGAGGAACTGCCATGTTTCGATGGTTAAGAATACAAGAGCAGTCCACGTCACTCTACACTGAAGTACGAATTCTGCATTGAGTACAGTTTGTCGATAGGGTTTGGAACCCCACTAGAGTCCAATGTTGAATGACCCGTCGTTTCCCCGTTAAACATGTGGTCAAGGCACTCCTCAATGGAATGCCGCGCTCCCCCGGGAAGGTCAAGTTCGTCATACGGTGATGCTGTAAAAGAGATAAAACACAGCGTATTGATTCATACCCAGACAAGAAGTTTTACTTTGTGTTTTAAGTGACACCATTTTATTCCTGTTTTGCTCAGTGTTTTATTTGCACATAAATAAAATGAATTTAAAATCGTTTTTGTTTACATAAAAATAAAGGGAATGTATACATTTGATATATTTGTGGTAGTGTATTTTACTAGCTTTAGTGATTCCCATGAACATGTCATAGACTAGTAAAATTTAAGAGCAATAACAAGTTATTCCACAAGTTATTCAACTTATACAAATCACTTTCGATGGCCCGGGTCTTAAAGTGGGAGGAAACGGAAGTGCCCGGAGAAATCCCACATGATCGTGCAGGAGTCCCCTGGCCGGCTAGGCGGAGAGCTTTGACTTATACTTTGTTCGTATGGTTGAAAATTAAATATCTTCTCATTTTAAATATTACCTGAATTAGTTGATTCATAACTGGTTGTATGCTTCTACTTCAACCTTAGTGTTGTAACTTCTTTTTTTGTGGAAATAAACGTATCTTAACTTTTTATTGTGTATGTCTGGTTCCTTGATAAAACGGTTTGTGACATTTGAATAATATTATAAACATGTCATCGTATCTATTCAGCTATTCCTTAGAAGTATTTGATAGTTAATTACTATTTTTGCAAGTTACTTCACAAATTTAAAATCAAACGCAAAAGTAGTAACTAATATAATCCAGAAAGATATACGAAATAATCTACAAACGCATTCCATAAAATTCCCGTGTTAAGTTGATAGTGTGTTGACGTATTCGTTTAGGTCTTTTTTATAGGATTTTCTAATCGATCTTACCTTGATATTCACTGGCTGGGAGAGGTGATATTTGTTCGGCGTTGCCATGGTGACGGTTTTCTGATATCAGTGATCCTGAAATATGTTAAAAAGGCATTCTATTCATTATTTCGTTCTCTTGATATTGAGTCAAACATGTTTCGTCGGAAGGCAATTGTAATTTAATAATTATAATTCCTTTAATATTTATTAATGAAGACTAAGTCATGACTCAGTCATTTCCTAGGATTTTAACTTGATATATACGTTAATGTGTATGCTTTACTCTGTCATGTAAATTCTAGCATATTCATTTCGATCCAATAACGTTTGTCTATGAATATTGTGTTTCGAAAACGATAAACTAGGGTGATATGATAAAATTAAATATATTGATAAGTGTGGTGGCTCATAAAATTAAATAATTCTTAACAATTCATTATTGAAAAGGGATTTAATGTTTGAAGCCTTGTTTAAATGCAGTAAACGCAGATATTTACCAGGGTGAGCCATTTTCGGATTTTTTTTCCAGAAATGTATAATTATTTATAAAACCGATTGTTTTCTTTAAAAAAAAAAAAGAAAAGAAAAACATAACTGTGCTGATGTCTTACCTATCGATTCATCATCCCCTAGTCTAGTCAGACAATCTGTAAAATGGAGAACAAGAACATACGTATATTGGTTTTAATTTTTTTCTCTAATCTTTAACCCATTATCTAGCATATAAATAAAAGAATGTTGGATTAAGTGTGTGGTTTGAGGTCTAAGTTTATTAATAGGTCACATGCATTGGAAACTTATTTATTGCAGATATTATTGAATTTAAAAAAAAAAATTATGCTTACTTTCTGCTCTTATGGAAATCGTATAATATTAATAAATATGCATTGATATAGACATTTTTTTTTTCCTAGGATAAATATCTGGACAATGTTTACCTTGGTCAGTATCCTCGTCTTTGGAGTCCGACTTGGAATCTGATTTATTGTCTTTTTTGTTTTCATTGTGTTTACTCTTGTTTCCGTTCCCGTTTTTATTTCCATTTCCATCTTGACTCTGTCTCCTTGCTAACTTTTTCACCTGGAATACAAGTTAAATAAGTGACTGGATTCTGCCTAGGATGTTTATTACATTACATTTCATTAAGCATTAAAGACTGTCATTGAGACATTAAAGATGCTCCACCGCCGACAGAGCATAAACGATGTTCATCATTTGAACAATGACTTGTGTTTTATCATGTATTCATATGATAATTATCACAAAAGGTAATATGAAATATAATATATATATTTCTTTTTGCTTTTGGTGCATGCGCAATCAGTAGTTTATTCCATATGCGACATACAGCCACGCAATTTTTTTCGGGATGCAATTCATTATTGCTAATAGCTTTATCTTGAAATAAAATAAGAAGCTCAAACTTTTCAAATGTGGTAATGGTGAAAAGTAAGTTATTTTTGTAACTGAAGAAAATACTAATTCTTCTGCTCCTGTTTTTGATAGAGAAAAAATACCATTCGTTAGAGGTGGAACATCTTTTAAAAACTTACATGTACATTTAAAATATAATACTGGCCATGAAGACATTTCTGCAGTGCAACACATTCAAATACAAATCTGTCTGTATACATAGAGCATGTTAAATATAAAACTAACATATATTGAAATTAATATAAAATGAATATGTGAAAAATCATCATTATTCATGCATCACATCTTGAATACATTTTATTTTGAAATTTTATTTACTCCAGATTTAAGCCAAAATAGCTTTTTTTCGAAAACCCTTTCTTTAATGAAATATTTTTTCTTTATTTGAAATAACTGAACAAGTATATCCTTTAATTTATTGAAAAATGCATTATGGAGTACAACTTTGTTTCGATTAAATGTCGCATTTGGAATGTTAAATTTATTCATCTTTTTAATTAAATCTTATTCCTAATAAAAAAAAACATAAAAAAACCCAAAAACAACAAAAACAACACACAAAAAAACAAATTAAAAAACATATAAAAGAAAAAAAAGAAACATTCCTGTAGTACATACCTTTGCTCGCTGGTTCTGAAACCACACTTGTACAACTCTTACACTGAGTCCAGTCTCTGCCGCTAACTGTTCCCTCACCTACACAGGTTCGAATACATTAATAGTATGCAAAATATTATATATTTGTCAATGCAATCGGATTGGCACCCAAATAGAATAGCACCCAAATCTTGATTGCATTTATTCACTCATAATGCAGTTCATGGTTACTAGTATCATTTGTGTAATGGGAGTCTTTGTGGCAAAATGTAAATATAACTTCTTTAAACTCAATTGATATCATACGGAGAGTATTTATGACCTCTTCTCTGCAAACCCTTTCCACTAATACTTACTGTATGGGATGACATATTCGTGAGTACCTTCTTTCGTGGTTTTGATAATTTCGCGGATATAGATATTTGTGGTAAGCCGATCTATGCAGAAATAGTGACAATAACTTTACGACAAAATTCTTTGTTTTATTTCTAACAAATGGAATGGATTAATGTAAGATTCACTTTTTTCAATTTTGTTTATACTATGATATGTTATGAAATAAAGAAAAGAAAATGCATAAAGTTTTATGTATTTTTTTAACAAATGTTTATGATAAACGGTATGCAAGATCTATGCAGCGTTATGTACAGCGATACTAGACTGCCCACCGGACTGTAAGTTATTGTTAAGATTTTCTCGCTAGAATTCTGATACAAGATTATCTTCCCCCAATTCGAAACTATAAAATCAGACATATTGCAGAGAAAACAATTATCCAGCCTAAATTTTGGATATGTTACAAACTGGTTGCCAGTCTGCAAAGATGCGCGGGCGTACCTTTCTACATGGTTTCGGGTTGAGCTCGAAGGCGGCCTTGAACTTTCGCCGCTGACTGGTTGTGAGTATAGTTCTTGGTCGCTTTGGATGTTTTCCTCCATCACTCTCTCCATCCTCATAACTCTCGCTGTCGTCACCTTGGTAACGAAACAAAACATCGATGTTCATGATGCATTGTAAGCTCTTCATTTATTAAAGTTTACAGGCGAATTGAGTCATCATTGTCCTTGACATTGTCATCTCATTTGTATCAGAATAGTAAAATTAGTTGAACATGGTATACTCGAAGACTATAAACATACATTATACACTTGACTCGAAGTATAGGTTTCACAAATTTCTAATTGACAGGGAAGATTTGTCTGTACAACAAAAAAGTACTTGTTTTTGAGTTTTTGAAATATTCGTTAATAGTGTTACAATAGATAGATATATATGCGCGGATACTTCATTTTTTCGTATTTCATAATAAAAAAGAATTCGCGAATGTAATCGTTAGCGAAAGAATTTCAGTTTACACTATCGGTGAGTTTGGACCTAATGAACCTGTTGTATGACGCAATAATGCGTCTTACCTTTTTATACAATCCGTTATGAAATGTTATCATGTTCGTTGCACTTACCCCCCTTGCAATGTCACAAGAGGACATTATGTATATACATGTATATATATAAAATCGAATTCTACATGCCCAAAGGTACTTTACAAAACATAAGTGATTTCCAGTACATATCGGCTTAAATGATTATATCCCAAATCGATGCTCTGAGAGTATTTATAACATGTATTTTACGTGAGCCAGAAAGAGACAAAATTGACGGTTTTTGTATATAATTACGCTGGATTTTCGGTAACCAAGACACATAACGACCTTTTACTGCCTACACGACAGCCTCTACTGGTTGTTGTTGGCCGATTATCCCTCACGTTTGTCATCCCCAGCACGTCACAATCAATAACCCAGTCCGGATTCCGACTCCTAATCTACTATAGACCATGATTATCTAACTCGGGAGTCGGAGACGGAAGCTGTCATAACCTCAGACAGATCCGTGGTTTGTGACTCGCTCCGCTTGTTAAGAGTAGTTATTTACATCAGATTTAGAATTTTGGAAACACTGTATAATAAACGATATATTTGAACATAAACCTGTAAATAACAAAACGTCAAAAGTAACACTACAATAAACTAAAACTAATATTATATTGTATGTCATATCGCGCCTTCCTACCATATTTCTATACACGTTTGAGATTTCCTCCATACGTTGTTACTGATCCCGGGAACTCATTTACCCCTAAATACGTATTTGAACTCTTCCAGAATTAAAGGTGGAACAATTCTTTATAGAATTTTAGGGGTGAAAGAGTTAATAGATTGACTTTAACAAAAGACGCATATTTACGTGCTATATCCCATAGAGTTGACTACGTGCACATAATCGGTTTTTTGTCTTTTTATAATGTCTATCACGCTTGCAATCGATTACTTACTTTTCGGACTGAGAGGCAGCATGTGAAACTCTTTCTCGTAGTCCAGTCTACAGAACAGCTGGCCGTCTCTCACGACAAATTGGTCCCCCTTCTGGAGCTGCTGTCCACATTCAATACACATAAAACATTGGAGGTGATAAACATATCCTTGGGCCCTCATCACTAATTCGCTGGGGGAAATGAACATACCGCATCCATTACACATTACCCGGAATAATCTGAAACAACAACAAACCGCACCCATAACATAATATCCGCAATAATTTGATACAACAACATACCACAACCTGAAATAATATCAAACAACCAACTCTACACATTTCACCCAAAAAATCTGAAGTATAAGAAATTGACTTCATAAGTTTGTAACACATTGGGGTTAGATTCCATGTCTAGGTGTTAATAGGTGAACGGTCATATATCCTATCCGCGTCTTTCTCATACTCAACCCCATGCAGGCTTACAATTTGAACTGATAAAAGTAAATGTAAGTTGCCTGCAACTGCTTTAAGACAAAATATAGTTTAATAAATTACAATAGTACGAAACAATATAAAGTAATCATAGTGTTAACTCGAATCGGATATTAACAACTTTCAACCATAAATCACCAACTTAATAATGTAATAATCTTATACAAAAAAGGAAAAAAAACACATCTCACTCAGTAAACACCATCCTGGGTTAAAACGACGACATAACACAACAAATGAAATTTTACATAACATCAAACGGATAAATTTGAGGTCAAGAAGTTATTATTATGCCATAGCTCGAATTACTCTGAAGCTACACGGATATAAAGCCAATCAAAATAATCTTGATGGTCTTGCTAGAGAGTAGCTTTATTTTTATATTTCATCATTTCACTAACACAAAATCACAAATGGTAGAAATGGCAAAACTCGGTTCCGAACTATCCACGGGTGAAATATAATCTTTGTTTACAAACAAAGGCAAACATTATGATCTTTTAAGACTCCTTCTAGGAGAAGCATGACCACGTGACTTGTATTTCTGCTTCAATGCTTTTTAAATAATTGCTTTACCAACTTTAAAATTGCACAAATGCTTTTCTTCAGAAATTATTTGTGTTTTAGGCCTACTGCACCGGGTAAACCACATGTTTTTGTTCTAAGAGAAAGCGTCCAAAAGACGACGTAAATGAGTAGATAATGGGTACAAGCTTCGAAAAGACTCAGAAGAATAGCTGGATAAAACAGATGAGTTAGTGCGACAGAGAACGCTACTTTATGCTGGTGTTTCCCGGAAATGACAAGCGCTTTGGTGACGACTAGGCCCGCAGTGAATACAATCTTGAACAATAGTGGTCGAAGGGCCAGAACTAAAGAGCGGCAAATGAAATACTAGGCACAATGTTCGGCTGATGGGTTGGGAAATGCTTCCGACAAAAACCTACTGGTTTTCAGTTACGATCCTGTTTAAGGGATTAGCAGCTAAAAAGGCGATAGAGAATGGCGAGAAAGCACTCCTCTGAGACCAACAAAAAACTCAAACTATTATCTCTGCGGAATTCTTCCGCTGACGCCATACTGAATCTCTCATCCGATAAGTGAAAAGTAAACAAAGAATAAAGCCATTACTTTTATAAAACAAAATGGCAAAGGTCTTATTTTCAATCACTTTTCTTTGTTATGTGAGCATTGATTGATTTCATAACACTACGAGAACGAAGCATACATGTACGTCATTGTTAAAAATATATGATTTTATTTCCATCTTGTGTATGTACCGTTATAACATGGGTGTTACTCCTAGTTGCAAATAACTAATTGTCATTGAATTAAATTACACTTACATCGTTAACCTTGGATTTTTACTTTATAAAAAATATGTTATATCATGCACACTTGGCTTTAGGTCGTAGAGCTTATAGTAGTCATGTTGTATAATTTTATTCATTCGAGATATATAGTATTGAATGCTTCATTTGTACCTGACCAGGTTTCTGCATCGTCCACGTGCTTGAGGTTGAGAAACGTACGTTGTCATGGAGACACACGTATAAAGCACGTGCGATTATTCTATTCAAACAAAATCCAGCCGTGTTCAATCAGGTTTTTTTTATATAACACAACACAAATTAGATAACAGATTTTTTTACCTAGAAAGGGCAAACAATAAATTATTGAGGGACAACCAACGTAAACGCTGTTTATCGTTCGTGTTTTATTACAAAGGGAACATAAACGAAACTTCCCGTATTTTTACGACATCATACATAATTAACTAGTTTACATTGGCGTCATACTGTTTGTATCGTCATAACGCCCTGTCGGGTACCGTTATAACGACGAGACCAGGTATGATACACGTCCCCGACCCACTAAACCGAGCCGATAAAAACAGCAGGCGCAGCTTAGTCCTGGAAATAATATCTAGAGAAAACGTCAACGCAATTATGAGGACAGTAGCACGAGCCTTAGAGGAAAGGAAAGCAGATCACTGTAAGCTCAGCACCCTACCATACCGTAATATATCGCACGAGATGTTATACAGTGACCAAATACCGTAATATATCGCACGAGATGTTGTACTGTGGCCAATTACCGTAATGTTGTACTGTGGCCAATTACCGTAATATATCGCAAGGGCGGAATAACAGCGGTCAGAATTTAACAGTTTTACACATTGGCAAATATTTAACAGTATTACTGTAATTTAACCAAGAGTTGATGTACTGAGGTCAAGATTTGCATTATTACCATAATCTAGTCACAAGTTGATATACTGAGTCCAAAATTTACCAGTATTACCGTATTATAGTCACGCATTGATGTACTGAGGCCAAGATTTAACAGTATTCCCGCAATATAGTCATGATTTGATGTACTGAGGCCAAAATTTAACAGTATTACCGTAATATAGTTACAAGTTGATGTACTAAGGCCAAGATTTAATAGTATTACAGTAATATAGAATATAGTCACAAGATGATGTACTGAGGCCAAGATTTACCAGTATTACCGTAATATAGTCATAGGTTGATGTACTGAGGCCAAGATTTACCAGTATTATCGTAATATAGTCATGAGTTGATGCACTGAGGCCAAGATTTAATAGTATTACAGTAATATAGTCACAAGTTGATGTACTGAGGCCAAGATTTACCAGTATTATCGTAATATAGTCATGAGTTGATGCACTGAGGCCAAAATTTACCAGTATTACCGTATTATAGTCACGCATTGATGTACTGAGGCCAAGATTTAACAGTATTTCCGCAATATAGTCATGATTTGATGTACTGAGGCCAAATTTAACAGTATTACCGTAATATAGTTACAAGTTGATGTACTAAGGCCAAGATTTAATAGTATTACCGTAATATAGTCATGAGTTGATGTATTGAGGCCAAGATTTAACAGTATTTCCGCAATATAGTCATGATTTGATGTACTGAGGCAAAAATTTAACAGTATTACCGTAATATAGTTACAAGTTGATGTACTAAGGCCAAGATTTAATAGTATTACAGTAATATAGAATATAGTCACAAGTTGATTTACTAAAGCCAGGATTTAATAGTATAACATAAATATAGTCACAAGTTGATGTACTGAGGCCAAGATTTACCAGTATTACAGTAATATAGTCATGAGTTGATGTACTGAGGCCAAGATTTTCCAGTATTACAGTAATATAATTATGAAATGATGTACTGAGGCCAAGTTCTTAAAGGTTTGCTATTAAAAAAGAGTAATCACTTCAGACAAATCATAATATAATGCTACTGCGCAAATACAACATGAGACAAAACTTGACTAAGTGAATGTTTCTCCGTTGGTAAATGTTTAATACCACGCCACCCCTTTCATGTTAAAGCAACGATCCGATCAAACGGAAGCTTCCGCTAGCACTAGCCAGGTACCCCGTCGTCAAGCGCTTTAATGACGTATTTATCCAACATATAAGCGTCTAACAGACCACGGATTTATGTTTTGGGACCTTGATTGCTGACACGGGATCGATTGTGCTAATCTGGTGTTTATTGGTGGACGACGACAAGCGTGTCTAGGACCCCATCATCCGCCAGTTTCGTGTTGTACCGCTGCCGGAGTTGTGACAAGTTTACGACGTAATACAACGATTTTACAAATATCTTCCCGACACACCACCTTGATTTATCTTCTAAATGTGAACGCGCTAAACTTTTTCGTGCAAAAATAATTGTGTTACGAACATTTTGTCAGCAAAAAAACAAAAATCTTCTTTTTTTTAACCGCAGCTTTTTGTGTCTTTAGATTGTAACGACTATCTAATAATAATTGTATCATGAACATATTTTGTCAGCAAAAAAAAAAAAATCGCTATGGTATGGTATGGTATGGTACTAGGGCTTTATCTACCGATGTGATTCTTGAGTAATTTAGCTTATAGTAATACGATATCGTTATTCACAATCAAAGAAGGGCAAGAGTTTCATTACTACAAAGAGTCATAGCATATATATACTGCAGCCTCCCAAATCACACACGCTTTACACATGCCACCTACCACATACACCAACGCGACTTCACAAAAGGAAGGAAACAGACACACGAATAGTTGATATTTGTAGCTATAACTATATAACACAGATGAGAGGAAGGTGCTTGGCATGATTAACAATGTCTATTATTTCATATGACAAGAGTATTATATTGTTTAAGAAAATCCAATTGGCAGTGCTTTATTTACTTATTCATTTATTTTTGAGTGAAAATTACATTTTTGTTTTATTTTGTCTACTCTGTATGCAGACATAGATATGGTCGTTGTCGCAACACTTAACCTTGAACAAACATTCATTAAATTATCCATCCTTCGATTTTTTGGGTAATACAAACTTTCAGCACATTTACAAAATTCAGTTTCAATGAATTTCAATAAACACTATTTTCTTTCAATAAATTAAATTGAAATGAAATTGAGATTCAGTTCTCAACCAATGTTTTATAATTTAATACAATTTCCATACACATATGTGTACGTTAAATGTAAATAAGTATAAATATAAACAGTTATGTATATCATATTAAGTAAAATTAAAATTTACATAAGTGAAGGGTAATTATATCAAAAGCATGAAATTACAAGATATTTCCCTCTTTTTGTTAAAAAAAGTAATAAGTGAACAGCTATAATCAATAATTTCGGTCAGAAACAGTTAATGTTATATTATGAATATTTTATTGACAGAAGATGTGAAGTGTCAATAGGATTAGGCATCGTTATTCCTCTCCTCACAAAAGTGATACACAAAAACGAAACACATATCATAATATTATCATCCGTGTCCACATCGGATAAAGGCTACTTCACTTGCTTTGATTCAATCTATGTATTTTATATTTTTGTCGTTTTTAAACAGGTTAATAAAATTTTACTTCTCGTACATATTCGGAAACAAAATAATGTTATTCTATGGTATACCATTCGAAAGTTATGTAATAATACATCATGAATATCGAATTGATGTGTCAGTAGATTCAAAGTAGATAAAATAAAACTTATATTGAACATGATTAACCATTATTACTTTCTTCCCAAATGAGGAACGTATGTGGGGATTATCGCCCCTGATTTATAGGTGGCGCGCAACACGTTGCGGTCCCGGAAGTAAAGCAGTTTGTTCATTTATATACAACTGACGAATTAAGAAACGTAACAAATCTTAATATCTTATATCCAAAAACATAAATCCTTGTATGTTACATGGACAACAATGTTCTGTAGTTAGGACTAGATCAAAATTAGAAAATAAAATTCGTTATCATTTTTTTTTTCTTCTAAATTATATGGACAGTGACATAAAAATAATTTTATGTTTTTGCCGAAACACTTGTTGAATGAGTTAAAATTTGAATTCAACAAGTATTCTAAATCAGAATTGAATCTACCACATACTTCTGAGAATGCATAACTACGAATTACAAATTTGCACAAAAGCAATATCTCTCTTTTGTCTTAGCTAGTAATTGTCTTTGTCTATTAATATGAAAATATTTCTGTTCTGAAACATTATGATTATAACAAAAACCACATTTGATTGTCGTGATATTAATCCAACACAAGCAAACCAATATTTAATAAGCTGTATAATATGACCCAATATTAAAACAAACCGAAATGGTTTCAAGGCATCACACTAATTAAAATGCCCTGAAGAATTAAGACGACTTTTTAAGTATAGTATTTCGATATTATCCCTACAAGACCACTCCATAGTAAATAAACCCCTAGTTTATAGTGGCATGAAGTGATAGTTATTCCCGAAACCTGAATACTTGTGAGACGGCAAGCCAGTAACAAGACAAGACGATGGTCGTCTAAAGCAATAACTTGGCAGCCGGAGGCGAGCTCCGAGCTTCAAATTTCGTCATCACATCCTTGCCGAATAGAATGACAAACGATCTACAAACGCCAAATGACGGTTTGTCAATATGCAGCACCAATAGACTTGAGGCTAACCTCTCTTATTAAAACGTCTTCAACCATATGAAACATTTTCTCAATACGGACGAACGTTATTGAAACATTCGTTTTATTTGTTTCTCTTGAGGAACGCCAAGTTCATGTTGCCGTGCATTAATAATGTTTTTGTACTCCCTTGTGATGTAATAAGGTTACAATATATGGAATGGGAATATGTCGTGATTCTGTCCTTCCTCATCTGTCACATATCGGCTCTCTGTGATACCACAATACAGACTCTCAGATCACGTGGATGCTAGACCTCAAATGATATAACGATTGCAAGAAAAGCAACATCGACTACCGAAAGATTAACAAAATCATATTTCAGACTGAAAAGCGCATAAACGAGAAAAACATAGCTTAAATATATTTTTGTTGTAGGTGTAACATCAATAGTATTTACGAAATAAATCACATTTGTATGTGATATCGATTGGTTAAAAAATAGATTCAGAAAAAATCAAAGTTGCAAAACAAGAATAAATTGATATTCAACTGTTTACCTGTACGCGTTTGTAGTTTAAGCATTTTTTTATATTGAAAATCACTTGTACCTTAACTTCCCTTGGAATACATGAAAACGAAAAAGAAATATGTAGATTAAGCGTTTACTCAAAAACAAATAGTGTAAATCAGCTTGTATTTACGCGCGATTACATTATGTGGATTTATCGACAAATAAAACATATTCAAGGCTTGAAAACGCAAAATTAAAATGTAACGAGAATAAGCTGGTTGGCATATATGAATTCGGGCAGGTATGCATTTGTGAAAAAGACATTTCTATAGAAATGAAACATGACATACAAAGAGTAACAATAACTCAATTATGAAATTACCAGCATTAAAAAAACAAAAACAAAAAAAACAAAAAAAACAAAAAAAACGAACAAACAAAAGAAAAGAAAAACAAAAAAACTGACAAAAAAAAAACAGTTTAGATTTATTTGAAGGAAGTTGGTTTATCACATCTATTTATGCCATCAGACCACATGAAAGAATAAGAATAGTTTGCTATACCAATGGTCAAAAGGTTGCTGGAATCTGCTATCTGATATCTAATAAATTGATATATACATAAACTACATACGTACTGGCGCAATCAAATAATTTAAAGTTAATATTGAACGGATTAGCGCAGTGATAATTCACGTATCGTAATAACAGCTATACCAACGTCATGTATTAGCTTTAATATTTTAGCGCTACAATATTCTTACCGCTAAAATGTTTTTTACGTTTTCTTCAACAGCTACATATGATGAAGTTTTCATGTGTCTAACAAATACTTCAATATAAATCAACAACCACTATCATCACACAAGACTTCGTAACACATTAGACTGTTGGAACAAATCATTAACAATGCATAACTAGATAACAAGCCCAATGATAACGACATGGGAAGGTGGTGTAATCATTAAAGTGGTTTAAAAAATTCAACATTTGATACGTTAAACACCCGCACTCATTGAAATACTTATTTCACATTACGACATATGTAACTGAATATTTAGTTTATGTCCAGAATTAATAATCTACTCTCAAAACTATAGACAAATATTTACTTAAGAATTATCACAACATTTCTATTTTTATTTTTCAATATTTTAGCATTATAAGCTGTAAACAATTAATTCCTTATTGGTTGCCGTTTAAATGTTGCGAAAGACGAGGACATCATTTTCATCCGTAAGATAAAGATAATACATTCTTCTTTAATCATTTTAGTTCACTAAAACTAATTAAGCTGCAATAGAGAAAGGATCAGTATCTAGTAATTCTGTAATTAGAATCCTGATAGTGAAATTAACATATATATTATATAACATGCCATTACTTCATATAAGAGATGTCGATTTAAAATTTGCAAAGTAAACAAAAAATTAATCTCTACCAGTGTAGGTGAAATTATGACCTAAGATGAGTTAATTAATCATCATTAATGAGGTAAGTTACATAAGTGTTTCCTATTTAATTAAGGAGTATTATGGTATGTAATTACACTACCTTGCAGGAGAGCATACTCTGTGGTAACGACCCTCTGACGTAAGGTGAAGGACGTTTGGAGGGTACACTTGATTTATTGTTTTAATTTTGTTCATTTCAACTCACGGGGATGTATAATTAATCCTTATTAATTCGCCGATCGCTTGGAAATGTCATATTTCATGCGACTAAACACCATGTTCCGTGTCCGCTTCTCCCGGACCTAGCGGTCGTGTGCCGACTCAACGTTTAGTCAATACTTTTGGCATCAGGGGCTCACCACGGGGTATCTACTCTCAACAGACATATTAATTCTATACCGTTTTACCTACCGTGCACATTTCAAAATATTGATTTAAACATATTTTATACGTATGTAAACAATTTCATGAATTATTCCTTATCATTGTAATTGTTATTTTGTCCGTCCTAAGCTAGTTTTGAGAAGAGTCTTTTACTGTCCCCGCTGGAGCCCTGCGCATCGTTGATGGCCGAGCCCAGATGGTTGGTGTCGAACTCTGTGACGATCCTAGTTAATAAATTCCCAAACAATTGCAGTTATCGGTAACCAAGGGGTAAGAACAATTTGTTTTAGGATAGCGCATGTTTAATTGAATTCGTAAACACAGAGCTGATTCTGCAAATCGATTCCGACATTCCAAGCCGAGGCCATTATCGATGGAACTCTCTCCAATTCCAATAGAATAGACTAAACATTGAACGACAACGCAAGTACTGATTTCAAAATATGTTGAAGCATTTAACATCACATATTGTTCTGGGCAGTAAAATGCATGCAAATAAATGCAAAGTTTTTATTGCTATTTTTAAATCACGTGATCATGATAAACACTTTTTTTATTTGTTCATTTGGGTATTGGTTCCAAATTAAACTGTAAAGGAGGAGTATCAATTTGAGTAGTTTTACGGAAATGCAGTGATAAGCAAAATATTTGTATAAAAGTGCCTTTTGGTTTAGCTGCGTATTGTATTATTTCAAACATTCGATATGTTTTCGGGGCTTTTGTCAACATCAGAGGTCAAAAGTCAAATGATAACAATGAAATTGATACCCTTCTTTTATCATGAAAAAAGCACGCACGGTCAATAACCATATTTGGAAGAAACGTCATCTATTTAAAAAAAATACAATTATTTGCCTATAAATAACTATTTTTACCTCATCCAAAATGATTTGACTTATAATTCATTCTGTAATTCTGTTGTAGACAATCACACAGCTAAATATATATAGATGTCCGAGTAAATAGCTGCAGTAGGGCACGTAGGTTTATTAAATTATCCATTGTATAGAAAATAGTTATCCCTAGCTACAAAGGATTGGACAAAAGCTACACAAGTGTCCCACATGCTTATACTTTCTTATGGTATTGTCAAAGGATTTATTTTATTTATGATGTGGTGTATAGTCGTAGAAAACATCCTCGGTCCAGTAACACAATTCGATTCTTATTTATCTAGGATTGAGGATGAATGCTTGTATATATCGCAACTATTTACTGATTGATATTCACGCAAAACTGCTTTGTTTAATGATAAAGTGTCAAATAAAAAGTGAAAATTCATGAAACTTACATATTTCAAAGATTGAAATTATTGAAATATAAAACTTATTTAGTATATCATACTTATTTGCATTAAAAGTAGTTCAGATATTATTTTCCTTTATTGATGCTTCATCACCGACAGAGCATAAAAGATACTCATCATTTGAACAAAACAATAATTGGTGTTTACTCGTGTATACATATGTCTAATTAACACAAAAATGATATAAAATAACTTGTTATGCCTTTAATAGTACTTCATTCCATACAGGGCATAATGCTATAGACTTTTTTTCGGGACGTAATTCAATATTTTTAATATTGTTGTGTTGTCTTGCAGTAAAGCTCAAACTTTTCAATGGTGGTAATGGTGTTAATTAAATAACGTTTGTAACTGAAGAAAAAACACTAATTCGACAACTCCGGTTTTTGATAGAGAAAAAATACCATTCGCCATTGGTGCAGCATCTTTATATATATCAAATCATATTTAAGAGAAGAAAACAAGTCACAGCTGCTGTCTCCATGTTTATATATTAATGTATTTGCACTGCGTAAATATCAATTTCATAACATGACGTTCAGTAATAATTATGATATGTCAGCAATAAATTCATATCACAATGTCGGGAACTTGTTTTCTAGTTCTAAAATCTATTGATAAAGTTGTTTTTTTCTAGCATCAAAACGTTATCAAAAAGTTATTTCCACAATGTTTGTCCTTGCATAAAGTCTACATTAAAAATGCCTAAGTGTACAAGGGATATTCGTTATAAATTTCTAGGAAATCATCTAAGTTCATTTTCATTGAACCATAAAAACATAACGACATTTCTACACTACGTTTAACTGAAAAAAATTCTTAAAGCTTTTTAATACTCAAAATTTATGCAATGGGCGCATCACTTTTATCTGAACGAAAGATAACAATTCTGAAGGTTTACTATTTCCATCCGTCCTTTAGTCGCATAGATCTCTCAACAACGAAAAGCCGGCGTGATTTTATTTGAAGCCATATCGATACCTAGATAACCTTTTGAAATATTGGTGTTCAATAGAAGTGATTATCAATAACATATCGTTAAAAGTGTTTTCACGAAAGAAAGAAACATTTACAAAATTATGAATTGTTTTCTTCCGGCTGATAAAACACACCGTAAACATGTGCTTTCATAACGAGTTTGCGTAACTTAATTACTTGTAAGTTCATGTCCACATAAGTGACCAATAACACGTAAATGAATTAGTCCTAATTACAACAATCTACAAGCAAATAAATACGTAGTCAAAAATTATGGCGTTATACGCCAAATAAGCCAAACAAAATATAACCACATCCAAAATATCCCAATTTACAGCATTTGTAACGTTACATCCATTCTTCCAAAATCTAGTATAATATTGTTACTGATATGCATTTAACAAGTGTAATTAACTTTCTAATATTCAGTTTATATCTAAAATTTCAACTTTGTCCTTATTTCCGAACAAGGGAAAGCATATTCCTTTAATCTTGATAATCATCATCTTTCTGTTCACTTGCCTGTAATGCATATACTACATTAACATCGAGATTTTATGACTTATGTAGTATTTTAAGTACGGTTTTGAGGAGCGTTCAAAGACATATAATTAAAATAATAATCATTTCATCCAGAAATAAACGACAAGCAAACTGGTTTTTTACTTACTTTTCATAATCTAGTTTACAATAAAACTTCCGATTCCTTGCGAAACAGCTCCCTGTTAATGGCATCTGGCAAATGGAACATAACACACAATGTTCGTGCCAAGAATTGTCCATGATTTTCAGTAAAAATCTATCCTCTATTGCCCGCTGGCATCCAGCACACATTTCTTTATGAACAGTCGGCATCCTGAAAAAAGAGAATACTCGAATTAAGCAGCGAGTTTGTTAAATATGTTTTCAAGTAATAATATGGACCAATCAGCATCAATATGAATATCAAAAATTAAAAGGATACGTTCAAAATTTCAAAATAAAAAATATACAAAAATAGTTCGTAGTATCATATTTAACGTAAACGGTCAATGGTTTGTTAATCACATCCATGTATATATGAAATGGAATGACCACCATCTAGTTTACATAAGGATTCTTGCAGTACAGCTCTAATTTTTTTCCCAAATATAGATATTCATATAACCATTAATTTACAAGATAGAAGTTAGCATTATTTTGATAGATCGTAGGACTCCGACAGTTTCGGCTGGAGAATTTCATTTGTGTTGAAATTAACATCTCCACTTCAAGTTTTATCTGGTTATGGAAACGAAGCCTGCATTAAGGAATCACACCTTGAAGTTTCTGATTATCACAATTAATGCAATCGGCAGTTAACTTGACATCATACCTCCCTGGAAGCTTAAAAACATATGTTTCACTTAAATTCTTCTTGAAAAATACACGACCGGCAAAACTTTCTGTTTATCAAGCTTCTTATCCCCTACATATAAACGATTCTCATCGATGATTATTCTTCTATTTGGATGAAATGCATCAAAGGAAACATCACGCCTTCATTGCTGCTAATTTCTTATGGGGTCACCTGTAGGATTTTAAGATTTTAAAAACATTTTACGTGAAATTGATTTTTTATGGACAAATTTAAATATGTTGAATATTTTTAAGTTGAGTTTGGCGGAATCACGCTTGTGTGGTCATATCGGTGTTTGTCGGTAAGGGTATGTCTTATGGGAATCGAATCTAAACTACATTACACAGTGACTATTCCTAAATCACAGCGCCTTTGATCTCGTATTCTTTTTGTGAAGATGTTTTACATATGGTTGAAGATACTGAAGAACGCTAACCAATGACATGGGCAAAGTGTACAGGAGTCTTGTCAGGGATTACAGTTGGAAAAATCTGTGTTAGAATCTCAATGAGAAAAAGCTGAGAGTGAACCGCAAAATAAAGGAAGAGAAATGAAGGCCAATGAAGCAATGGTGTAAGCCTGTCGCAGCTCTCTGAGTCAGTTAGATGTGTCCAGGTGCGGGGTTTCTTTTTTCCAGATGGTCGCTTTCATCCAAAGGCCTCCACTTACAGATTAATCCGCGCGCTATTAGCATATGTTATCGCCAAAACACAAACACAGATACCCAGACCAGCCGTGTGGTTGACACTGGGACATGTCCATATCCCGTATAGTTCTCTCAAATTGTAACATTGTTCACTGTCCGTGAGCTTTGACTCGTCTTTTATCAGCCACATAGGCCGGACGCTTAACATATTCGGACGTCAACACAGCTTTAGCGCCATGGAATTGACTCCTTTGTGAACCATAATACATAATTTGCAACGGTTATCGACTTCGAATAAAAGCTTGTAGAAGGATTAGTACATTTTAAGAAACTTAAGCGTTTTTGTGACTTGTAAATTTGTGATACACAGGCATTATGTGAAAAGGTGGGCTTAAGTTTGTTGTTGTGACTGCGGCCGCGGTGGGTGGTAGCGGATTGAACACATTTTACAGAAGAAACCACACAAGGGATTGCACTTTTCCGGTTGGCTGAGTTTTGATTCTTTACTATCTCCATACTCGACTTTGATGTGTTGCACCCACTCCACGTCTGTTACTACAGATTTAGACTTGGAATGTTGTCTCGGTCGTGTTCGCACTATATTCCTCCCATTTTCTTATCGATTTAAAGATCTATCCATCGTATACCTGAGCTAAACGTTCCTGATTGTAAGATCTGTCTTGTCCGGGGAATATTTATATGTGTTCTTCTGATGTATTATGTTCTGAAGAATAACAAATTATTACATTTGGTCGTTAAGCATAAAGTGTCGGATGGACCTTTTACCATCTTACAAATTTGAATAAAAATGCTTTAGACTTAACATTGCAAGACTTTACAACAGAATTTTAATCCTTAAGCAGACTCTATATATCAACCTAGTGTCTTCATAAAACAATTACACAAAAAAAAAAAGTGTTAAGTTTACCATCTTATGTTTAAGCCCTGTGGAAATGCATAATCGCGCCTATTTTTTATAATGAAATTTCGAAATTATGTAAATTATACCGCGAAGTAACGATGTTTTATTGACGATATTAATTATTTACAATACTTTGATAACGCGCACAAAATCGTAGAATAAATATTGTATATATTGAAATATTGTTTTGCAGTTCTAAAAGAAATTGACTGCTTCCAACATAACAAAAACTATATACTGTATTAACCACATTTCTTAGCAGCGGTTTTTCGCTTTTTTGAATGCTTATCATATTTCTATCTTATTATACCGCCTTGAAGCACACGCGTAGAAGCGGTCAACACACCGCTGACGGAAGGACAATTGGTCCTATTTCATCTCTTAATGGTAATAATTGCAGCCCATTATGTGAAATTTGAATCGTTCTTCCATTTGTGCCTCAAGACATCATCAATCTGCCGATCGCGCGTGCCATTACAAGTGAAAATATTGTCGTCATCTTTTCATGTCTCGAGTTTTGCAACAATAACAGCGTCATGTGAATATTGGAACGTCCTACAGATTAAGAAAAGGTGTGTTGTTGTATATGAATATTATTTTAGCAACTAAACAGAAGTTTACGTACTCAGAAACGTATATAAATAAATATCCAAATAAATGGCCATTGTGTATCGTAACAAACAGTTTAATCGTGTATGCATTATTATTCTAACGTAAATAAAATATATGAATAATCCCTGAAAATAATTGGAGCAATACGTTTGTCAGAAATTGCATCGAAATGAAAATAATAATTTACTGATTTTTATTTCGGTAATAAGGATTAACTTAAACACCTATTTATAATGTCATATGTACGATAATTGTTTTTAAGAGTTGATATTTCCCAACGACTAAATGGATGAAATTACTCACATTTAAGTATCTATTTTGTTACAGTAATAATTTATGTTGAGAATATGTGCAGTTAGTTTATCAAATTTGAAGGATTTTGAAGGATCCCTGCAGTCATTGAAGCAGTTGATGATCAGTAGGTATACTCATTCTAAATTTCTCAAAACTGCAAATTCCACATTTCAAATTTTATTCATGTCGTATTGGGAAAGTTTCATATATAGTTAAACATACTAGAATGTATTTACAAATATAAAACTGATAACGTGGGTATATTTTCCTTATTTGGAAACTACACAAGCAATACTTCTTCACGTGAATTTCACGTGAACCGGGGCATAAAAGAATTTCACGTGAAATTGATATGAAGAAATATTGCCTGTGTAACATTCATAGAAAAATGCCCATTCATTTAATAAATAGTTATCAAATGAGGGAAATTTATCACAAATATCGACATACATAAACTGTTACCATCTTCTATAAACCGTTTAAATTATTTTCAATTGATAATACAATGCAAATTCAGAATTATGATGAAACTGTATTTATGTGAAGAAATCAGTTTGTGTAAAATAATTGATATATATACTGGTTTATGTAACATTTAGAATTAAAATCCTTGTTTCACAAACTAAGGAGATTTAGTTTTCGCTCTCAAAATTACTTCAATGTTTGATCCTGTAAACCGTCATTTCTCACTCAGGTTCGAACATAACTATACATAAATTGTCATTTATTCGATTATTTCATTCGCACACATTCTGCTAACAAGACTGAAATCACAACTACAATAATTGAAATCGAGCATTTTGCCTTTGTTTTTCCTTTTTTTTTTACTATGAATTATTTTAATTAACAAGCTTCTATTGTTATGTGTTATAATGGCCAACCTTGGGGAGATGCATGCTTTGTGGACAAAGTTATGTTGTAGAATAATTCAAATTCACGATAATTCAATGGATTACAAATACCCGACAGAAATATCTGTTACTTCTTTTACTTTTATATTTAAATGTCTGCATTTGTAATTTTTATCTTTAATATTATCTTTTTTTAAATAAACCACATAATGAGCGGGAAAAAATATATAAAGGATAACTTACATGTATTCCAAATGAAGAAGTCTATCAGATACAGGGAAGCGTATAGAATCTACACTGGCATTACATAACCAAATTTTTATTAGCATTATGATTAATTTCTTATTATTTGAAGATGAAAGAGAAAGGAATAACGAGGTCATCACCACGCTCTAAATACAGTTAAACAAGTTAAGGATTAAAACAAAGATCATTACATCTTCAACAAAAGTACAAGGATGATGGAACCGTGCGCTCCGGAAGAGTCAACGTTCTGACAACGTTAATTTAGCATATCAGCTGAGAATCCAGAGAGAAGAACAGCAGCACTTAGCACATTAAGGATATAGTTACACTATATAACTTTATATATCTGAATAACAATATATGGTTGTGTAAAATAAAATGGATGCAAACTTTAAAACGATACAGTTTGAATTCGTCATTATCATAGTTTCTATTTCTATTTTACATAATTTATCATTTGATTTAAGTACTTAGGTTTGTATTGTTTATAAAATGTATTTAAACAACATGCAATATAGACCTAATATAACAGGACTTCAGCGAACAGGATATGAATAACATTTAGTTCCTCAGAATAATACCCATATCAATCAAGTATCATTAAAAAGTGAAATGTACAAAGCAGTGTACAGATTTAAACTGTTTCTGGCTAGCGCTTGGGTCAAATAATGAATCATACTGGTTTCTATATCTATACCTATCTGGAGTAGCTACGAAAACGAATGAGTCTTATTTGTATGTAAACATCTTGGCACCGCCCACTCATTCAGGCATGGTGTGAACGAGTTCCGCGTTCGACCCCTGTCATTCTATGATTTAATTAATCAATTTCGGTAATCGGTAGGTTTTTGTAACGTACGTCAGATTCTTTAGACGCGTTTAAGTTGTACAAATACAAAATTGGTTTCGTTTCAATTTCTGAAACCAGAAGGTTGATAGGTGGAACTTGACAAGATAACAAGAACAGCATTCATGATCTTTCCTCTTTTCGTGTTTAGATTGTTGTATCGTATTGTGGTGTGTTGTATTGTATTATGATTTGTTGTATAGTTAATGAAATGTTTTAAGTAAAAGATTTGTTAAGAATAAATTTTAGGAAATATCGAATCAATTGTGTGACAGATAAGCTGGTTCAGTTGCAGCGGAAAAATGTGGTGATCAGTAGAATGTTGGGTGATGCCATGTTTTTAAATTAGAAAATGCAAAACCAGAGCAAAAACAAATATCATAATCATTATCCGTTTAAATATCCATAGGAGTGGTGGACAGGTATTAAGAGAATTTACAAAAACCAAAAAAAAAAATCAATTATAGTGAGTTTTTTTCTTTTTCTACTGGTTAGCATATGAAATAGACTGACCACAGTTAGGTTTGAAGTAGGCAACCAGGTAATTGATGAAAGCTACATTATGTAGACATATTGTTAAGAGACAATGTTTAAGTTTTATCTATTATATGAAATAAATGTTTATATTCCCTCTTACTTTAATTTTACTATTGATATTTCGAACATCTGAATGGCGTAGTCCAGTGTAAAAATATTCTTGTTTGTAAATTGTGTAATTTATTCAAGCCTTATTTATTTAGTAGTTTCTATCAGCTCGTCAATCAATTATATAGATCTTCTATAATTCTTACAATACACTTTAAATATTTTACCATTATTGTAAATATCACTATACATCTCTACAAGCCTTTTTTGGCTTCCCAATGACGTTGGACTGATGAGAAACTAATGAGAAACGGTGTTTCGCGTTTACCATGACATTTTAGACCAGATTATCATTGTTTTATTCTAAAGAGATAATATAGATAATCGTTCGATTTAGGAAAACAAAATTACAAGATCAGTCAGAAATGTTAATAAAGTATTAAAGTGAATTGCCTTTAAATCTAACAATTTGATAGTACTGAATACGATTTAATTTTGTCAGAGACAAGTATCATTATTTCAAAATCATGTAATAAAATAATGCTTAATAAAACCCATGTGCTAATTTGAATATTGAAATCAGTGTTCAAAATTATAGATGAAGCTTCGTAACACTAGTTAAGGATATATCTTTAAGATACTTGACCTATTTGCAGTTCAACTCTGGCTTCTTTTCTCTTTCACACTAGGTGGTATTTTCTCATGACATTTTAAATTTAAATCAAGGAATACAAAGAATAACATATACATTTTAATCATCCTGTCTGAGATCAAACGCGCACATAGCTTCTTCCGGTCTAGTGCGCGCGGCTCTGATTTCACGGTCCGCCGAGCATTGAATGGCGTGTGACGTCTGCAGCATGAGGCCATATATTGTCGCCATGGTGCTTGTACCGAGTGAGGAAAATCGTTTGCTTTAAAACTTTTGGATGTTCACATTTAAATGTCTAAAGGTGGGGAAATTATTTTCAAGTTATCGGAAAATTATTAACTCGAGCAAGTTGAAACGCGGGCCACCCAGGGGCGAGAAGAGTTTAATAGTGCATGTATATTCGTTTCAGTATGCAATTCAACATTAACACTCCAAAATTCCGAGGAACATCTGCAAGGACACGAAACCATATTATTCTTATCATTTATCGTCTAAACATTTATCTGCATAACTGAAAAGAATGATATGAAATTATATCGTTTTGATTGCTCAAACACCACGATGCTAAGGTGCTATGGATGTTTCGAAATCCTTTTGCCCTGTAAGAGAGCCATTTGCATTTGATTCAATGGAAATCTAGAAGAATAGTCAATGCTAATACGAGTATCAACATTCAAGGGTACGCATTCACTGTTCGCGTTCTGTACTGATAGTCACGTGATCGCGCGTGCTAAGAATTGTTGAAACGCGCTGAATTTCACGGGAAAGCTGACATGTCACATCCGGGCAGTTGACACTGAGGATTTGACAAATGCACGTGCTAAGTGTGCGTGTCCGGCTATGCATTCACAATATACAATGGATACGGTCATTTGGATTCGGGTCTTAGTTTACTGAACCTATCAGCGTTCTATTAGCCTTAATTTTTATACAATCAATGCGAGTGTCTAGACGTCCATGTTAGAATATGGGAATCGATTTAGAGTGCAGATGTATGTTTAAAAATACTAAAGTATGTTGTACAGAGATTAGGTATACTTCTAGAGCATTAAATCGTCTGTTTCCTTCTTGTTCGTAAAGGCTAACATGCAATTTCATGTTTTGTGCAACGGCTGCACATTATCTCAGCTTCCTATAAAATCTCAATATTCTAATAGAAGAAATTTTATTCTAAGATTTTTTCTGACTATTCTTTAATAATTTTGTTATGAACATTAACTTTCGTAAGCGGAAAAAATATTTTGAAAATTGAACTTGAACTAATTCAGTAAAAAAAAATCGCTTGACTATGTGAAGAAATGCTTCTTCTCTGCAGACGTTAGTGACTATGTTGTCAGACCGAGCTCTTATCTGTATTGGAACTAATATAACTGGGTACACACACCGTATCTGTGCTACCTGCCAAGTGCTCAATTGCAATTAGCGTCGTATCTCGCATGTACCGTACAGGTAATACCGTTGGGTAAACATGAGCTATCAGAGCTATAAAAACGTCGCCACTACCTGTGTGTGTTTACCGAGGTTGACCACACCCACGAGTGTTAAGAATAGGAGTCTGAAGCTATCACATGAAAAACAGACATGGAAGAATAGTCGGAATATCCATGAGTAATCAGGAACATGTCCTATGAGAGTTAAAACAGTCAGAATGTCCTTAGATAGTCAAAACAGACATAGAAGTCAGAAATTTCCACATCAAAATGGACACGGAGAATCAGAAGCTAACTGCATATTTCAAAGCAGACACCTTCATCAGACAAAGTCATGGTGTAGCATATACAGGAATATCAAAATGCGTTTCCGAAAAAAGACACAAAGTGTTTAATTCCGACCAGGAAAGGGGGTGCACTCTTTTAGCAACAATTTAAGCTAGTATTGTACGGATGAACAGGACGGAAATTTCTAAAACACTCTGATATTCAAATTCAATTTTCAAAACAATCTGATATTCAAATTCAATTTTCAAAACACTCTGATATTCAAATTTAATTTCAAAACACTCTGATATGCAAATTTAATCTTTAAAATACCTAACTATACAACTGTTAAAGCCACAACAATTATATATAATTTTAAGACATTGAAATTCACGACTGCAATTTTCACAACACCTAGATGTCAATTGCATGAATCAAAACATGAAAATACACATCTGCAATTTTCAAAACACTTAGATAACAACTGCAGGAATCAAAACATTGTGATACACAACTGCAATTTTCAGAACACCTAGATATCAACTGCAAGAATCAAAACATTTATAAAGGTACACAACTGCAATTTAAAAGGGAGGGGGAAAAAGTACACAATTTACACTCTCAACGCGTTTCATGTAACCAACTACATTTTGAAATATCATTTTAAACGAATATTATGATTTTTAAGATATCCTCAATAGTGAATAACAGTGTATTGAAGATATGCATAAGCGGGGTTTGTTTTCGAGAAAGGTGCATTTTGAATCATATGAAAAGTACCCACCCATCTGTTATTTTAACGAAATATTCAGCAACTTATTGGTTGCGATGTAACATGATCTAAATTTTCCAATGTTTAACGTAAACAGACCACATCATTTTGTAGCATATAAATATGATAGTGTGATTATCGATTGTTCATATGATATGATGACTTACCTTTTGTTTTCCTATGTTGATTCACATTATTAATTTCAAAATATGTAAACAAAAAGAAGATAATTTCAAAAAAAATATTTTTTTTTACATTTACTTAAATATAACTTTTGTTTTCGCTTTATCCACAGGTAGAACAATACCATCCTATTGACTGAGAACACACGGTTTTCCCGTTTCGTTTCTTACAAGTTTGACTAGGTGTTAAATCATAAAAATCTGATTAAAAAATAAGTTGTTCTTAGTTAGTTTAAACATATTTTAATTGAATAAATTCAAGGAAAATTAGGCACAAGTTACACAACTTTGAATTTCTCTCTTGCATACAAAGGTATGTGATGTTACATCAAAAGATATACAATGGTAGCATTAAAGATGGTATATCAAATTATATATGTAAGAAATCATCTTTATTTGCTATCTGTCCATTGTCCGAACATCACTTAATAAACGAAGCCACGAACTGAATATTTATTTTAATCAATTGAAATTATATATATTTATGTTTGATTTGTGTTGGAATAGGTTCATACTCCCTGGTATATCAATAGAATTGATTTACATTGCAAATTATCCGCAAAGTCAATACACACATAAAATGTTTGCTTTATCCTGGTTTTTAACTGTGGTCATAACCGATTAAAATCGAATAGTCAAATGTTTGCGGAAATAGTATAAATCTATTATTGAAATGATTTAATTAACAATTAATAGTCGTTTATAATTGCAGAATATTTCTTCGGAAAAGAAGAAACCGAAAAACAAATCGCCCTCATCGGTAGCCAATAACCATGTGATTGACTATAATATCACACAAATAATGGTGTTAATTACTTAGACTGTATCTATTAGCACAAATTACTAAACAAACTCAAATCCAAACTTGATAGACCTCCTTCAAGAATGGTGACCTATTAACACTTAAGTTATTATAGGTCAAGGGAAAATTTATGCCATAATTTGCTGAAAGTTAATTTATTAAAGAGGAGAAATAGAAAGATTATTGAGGGCAAAAAAAGAAGATTTTTTTAATATATCATTAAAAATGTTAAACATGTCAACACGACAAAGTTTATCAGCTGTCAAGATTTGAACTGACTTTTTAGTATTGAATAATTCGGTAACCTTTTACAATTGGTCGTTAAAGCTTTGTTTGAATAATAGCTATCTTATTTCACCATTATTTGTTCTGTTAAGTTCAGAAACTTCAAAAATATGTTTTTTAGTATGATCCTAATTTTAAACGTTTACTTGCTATTTTGTCAGAGTTCATATCCTTTATATCAGAATTATAACAAATACGACGTGAATATTGATTCTACCTTCTACAATTTTTATGTGACGTACCTCAATGTACCCGTAAAAATGTTAAGTAACAAATCTAAATAACGGTACCATGTAAAGTTTCAACAATATTTTATTGAATAAGGATAAGAATATAGTCCAATATACATATCATGAGAAATTGGATTCAGAAATAAATGCGATATTTGTATAAATTTGAATATTTCTAAATAGCTCTAATCTATAATTTTCTCATTTATTTGATTAAAATCTCTGTATCGATATGCATTTCGTGTAATTTTGAATTTCGATTTCGAATTTATTGTTATTTCATTAATCGTTGTTAAATATATGAAAAATCCAAAGTATTATTTAAAAGAAAATGCTCTACCAGAACTAAGTTTATCAAAAACACGACATTAATATCCATGAACAGCTCGGTATTATTTCATAAATAAACATCTGTAATATTTCACGTATACGACTATCAACACTTGTACCGTTAGCATGACCAAACACTAGCATATGTACTATCAAATTCATGTCTTTAGCATATTTGTGAATATACAGTTAATTACGGTTTTCAAGAATTCGTTCAGACCATTGAAAACATTTCGTATAAACTGGAAAACTGGAAATCCAACATTTTTTTTTATCTCCGTGAATATATAATATACACATGTCACTTTAATTTGTATAAGTACATTTTTGTACTATGATACTTTAAATAAAATAATATCACAGTATCACATTAACATCAATTTAGCCATATTGTTCGGGTATTACAAGTGCTGATTAATCACTGGAAGTTTCCATAATAGTGTAAGTATGTAACTTGTTTGGCATTTTGTCATAAGGAGAGTGTGAAAAATAAAAACCCAGAAATATTACCCACACGGGACAAACATTCTTTCGTTAGCAAATTTATGTCACAAATATTTTTTTTTTCTCAAGAACAAAAATATATGATATTTTATCCCGAAATCATAAATAACATATTTTGTTTTATTCCTTAAACACCATTTAAGCTTCATGAACATGTATGCAATATATGTACACCGATGAATTACAGAATCTTATCAACTTATCACTTTACTAATTAGATGTTGAAATACATGAGTAATATCATAGATAGTTCAATAAAGGCTAATAGGACTTCAACAAAAAAGAGAGAGTTTCATTAAATTATGCCACATTCTTTGTTTGAAGGGATGTAAGAAAAAATGATTTGATGATTTCAGTATTAATTGGAATCGATTAAGAACATTAATCAAATTAATTTAGGCTAGTGAAAAGATTAAAGATGCTCCACCGCGACGAGCATTGATGATATTCATCATTTGAAATCGTGTATATATATGAATTAAAACAAAAAATAATGAAATAATTTTTGACTTTGGTGCATGCGCAATCAGTACTTCATTCCATATAGAATGCAATTAATTATCTTTCATATCTTTAAGTTTGGAGTAAAATTAGAAGCTTAAACTTTTCAATGATGATAATGGTGTAAAGTAAGTAACTTTTGTAACTGATAGTGAAAAATATACTTGTCAGGGTGGAGCATCTTTAAATTACCGATTTCTATAGGATTAATATCATCACAGATAAAATGCAAGCAATAACTTGTAACAAAAACAAAATTAAGTCTGTCATTTTGTGATTAAAGGAAATTAATACAAACAAAAACAATAGAAACAATTAATTATTTGTTTCCGTAATAAACAGAAAAAAAACTTACCTTGAAGGGTGGTCCTCTACTGTCGGGTGTCAAAGTTAAATTTTAACCTATATCCAGAACTTTAAAACCGCTGACAGCTTTACAGCATGATTTTGAAGATAGAAGCGAGAATGACCCTGGTCGAATAAGGGTCTGTCCACATAACAACCTCTATCATTAGTGACAAGATTAAAGTCAACCCGCGAGTGTTTCATCTAAATATTGATGTCGCTCAAATGCAGGTACACGTGTGCCAGGCGCCGTATCTCCTTACGATAGGACTAGGGGAGTTGGTTAGTTAGGCCCCGCCTCGCGGATAACAGATTATCGATTTTTGAGCGGCGCGTTGTGATTTGTCGCGGTTTCTCTGGAGGTGTGACTAAATACCGCCGGCAGTCGACCTGTCAGCAGGTTCTCCGATCACTCAACATCGCTATTTGTACAGAAAAATAAATTGCGGATTAAGGCGATATCTGTAGCAGTGAAAATAACGACACTAAAGAGTTACTATAATGTTTACTTTTATAAAGAGCTGGTCGTTGTAAAACCAGTGTCTAGAGACATAGAAAGAAAATTCCTTACATAGTAAAAATGTGTATTTACTCTAAATCCTAGCAGTTAAACTAAGATTTACTTTATAGAGAGCTCTGGAATTAAACTTAAAGAATTATGCATTTTTCTCGCGACTGATGTCTCCTTTGTTGAATGACGTATTTGACTTTGTCGTTTTATTTATTGAAAACTTGTGTACATTATATCTGTAACTTAATGGCTTCTGTGATCCTCAGGTTTGTGTGTTCAAGTTAATGGTGAAAATCAACAAACAACAACACACGTATAAAATCATAAAGTGATGATCTTTTCGCACCGGAATATCGCCATATGAATAAATACCATTTCAAAACTATGAAAGGTTTGGGCCCTTTTGCTTATAATTACAACTGCAGTTGCCATGGCGACATTCCGACCAAATGTTCTTCTAGAGTATAAGTCGTGGTCGGTGTTTAGTCTTTCTCAGAGTCACTTGGCTCAAAAAACGCTAAAAGAATAAAATATTTATATTTTTCATGATTTTACATGAACTAGACTAATACTTATCAGTAAAACTACAAAATTGCAATGATATGTAACTGTCAACCACGATAATTAAGACGATCATGGGTCAGTATCACTGTAAATCTAGTGACGCAAATATGGCTGTAGCGTAAACAGTGAAAAAAAAACCAAAATGCGAAAGAAAATATAAGATATTAAGGACATATTTACGTAACAACGTATCCGACGGAATAACAGTTATCTGGCCAACAAAGTGATATGAAATCATGTTAATGGTTGAAATATCCCAAGAAAAAGTCCATTATGTATTTGATTAATATACATCACCCTCTCCGTTCCATTATCTTCTGTTCTAATAACCTTTAAAAGTCATCTGGTATTATATTATGTATCTTAAAAAATGTTTTGGGAAAGGGCTTTAACATTCAACTTGGGAAAGGGCTTTAACATTCAACTACGTAAATACGATGTTATAAAAATATGTTGAAATTAACTGTCAACTGAATGTCTAAGTCTGCCGTCGGAATAAGAGGAAAATATAAAGTGATATTCCTCTGAAACCGTAGAATCACTTCCTGAATCAGTATACGCCATTTCGGAGTTTTTTCTACAATGATAGATTTTCGACTTTTCGTCTTTTCCCTTTCTCGTTATAAAGTTTGATTGTTTCGCGTCACATTTGTAGTCATTTATATTCGTCATCGATTTCAAACACTTTTCAATGGTGAGTGGCTAGTATCAATGTTTTCTGTAATGCCAGTGAAATGTATAACACTAGAATGGGCGGCCGACGGGAAGGCTTTGGGCCTTGTTAGAGGTAGCGGAATGGGTTTGTGAGGAGTTAAGAGGGCGCAGATCGATAGCGATGACACTCAATCACTCTTGTTACACAGTATGATACGTTGCTACGATTCGCATTTAAATTCATAATGAGATATTTGTAATCATTTTCTGATCAATTTTAAGCGATGCCCAAACTTAACGAAAGTCGATTCCATTTTCGGCGCGCCCATTGCACGTGCAAATGTTCTTTTATAGGTTTGAACCCCGTCATTACGCATGTCATTATTGTTTTGAGCATGCGTATAATTGATTTAAGTGGTTGTGACAGTGGTAACGTAACGTTCTGACAATTTCCCCGACCATGCCGTTAGTCCGAGTCGTATAGGGCTAATTAGGACGACAGCGCGTGACGCACGGGCCTAGTCCTGGCCCTACGGGTCCCTACTGGTCCCTTTTAGAGGGATACTTTTCCAAGACAACACGGCCGTCTCTATGGTAGTTGCTGATGCCAATAATTCTTAAGACCAATTCCAAGACTTTTTGCTTTTCATTTACTGAGTAAATAAAAAAGTGTATTATTACGCTTGACCAGTTACACGTTGTTAACAGTCCGGATGACTGTTGTATTGCACGGTTTTTATTCTGTTTCGAATACAGAAAACATTTACATGCTTGTTACAGTTTGTTGACGCACGTGGATACAAAAGGCGTGTAGGTCCAATGATCGTGTACGCAGAGTCGCTAAGACGTTCGACTTCGAGCAAATACAATTTAATAAAAAAATACACCAAAAAACAAAAAACAGCGGGTCAGCTGGTGGTTAGATATATTTTGTAAACTACGTGTATCGACAAAAAGTGTTAATAAATGATTGACGATCGCGTTGGTCATGTGTTGATGATGGTGAGATGACATTTCGAAAACATTCATGATGACGTCATCCGACATTCCCTAGGTCGACTTAGGTTTATACGTCACTTTATTTTAAGAATTAACACACAATTGACACATTCGATGAATTGTTTACGTTATTTTGATATAGCGCCGAAACAAAATCGAAACGGTTTAAGCAGATAGTGTACATGTATGACGTCATCTTTGTTTCAACTTTATATCAATAATCATGTGTAAGATAGTCCATCTCAGTAACTAAAATGCCCCATGATATACCAGTTTTCTTAAAGGGACAATTCAGTGAGGCTAATTCTGTTACATAACCACGAAGCAAACTATGACATAAATGTATTGTTCTACATTCCTTATGAAACATATAACAAGAAATATTGACAAATTCCACGACATTGTTAAGTATTTTGATTGATATCATTGAAATTGCAAATCGTTGATCAATACGATTTAGCAGGTACAACATGTACTCTGTACCTTTACCCGAGCCAAAGTCAAGCACGTTAAACAAATGCAATACATAACCACTGAGGAGTTGATAAAATTATCTTTAGACAAGAACATGCATCTGATAACGACACAACACACTACTGTAAGAACTTCTTTACTACACTAGCAAGGGCCATGATTTTGCATACAAGACATCCGACCGCTATGTTTATGGCGGACAGTAAGCGAGTTTGAACATTTAACATAAATTTTACTACAGCGGGCTATTCTGGCATATAACAGTAAAACCAACTAAGAATTTCTATTAGAACGGGGTTGTTTCCGAAATATAAGCAAATTTTAATATACTCTTAGACTGAATTGACCCTTTTAAGGACTATTTCTCTGTGAAATCAAATGCGGAATAACAAACGGTGAATTGTTTTTTCATCATGGCACAATTTTTAACAAATACAGGTAAGAATGCTCGTTAAATCAAGATTAATTTGTTTACAAATTTACTTGATTAGAAATGGTTCATGATGAGAATACACTCAGATTTTTGTGTTATATGTCCATAACATAAAAAATATATTCAAATTGATCCTAATAATTCAATTTACTAGAGATAATCTATTCAGAATTATAAAAAAATCATTTTGGGACACTTTTGCTTATGAAATCATTACGCTGTTATCTCAGCCAATCAGAAGTGACGTTATAAATGGCAACGCCATTTTTTCTTTCTTTATTGGCTGATAGAGTAAATGTTCAAGCTAGTGACCCAGTGAAAACTTGGTCTTTCTATCGCGAAGCGACGTCGTCGCCTTCCTTAAAGTAGCGACGGAAGGAGACGAAGATTACCGATCGTGATTGCTAGCATGTCGTCGACGAATCAGCCGACGCCTCATCTTTTGGAATTCCTGGATTTCCTTATACGTACTTTAAAATTTGGATTGAGTTATTGGGACTATGTCAAGGCGGTGCGTTAGGACTAGTCCGCTTAACCTGTCTATATTATAAGGTTGTTTTTTTTTTAATTTTATTTTTTTATTGTTTTTTTTTTTTTTTTTTTTGGCTTAATATATAGCGTAGGCCAAATCTGTCCTACGATTTCACATTTTTAAGAGGTATCGCGAGCTGACAATATATCAGGAATTTAAAAAAAACTAATAATATAGGCAGGTTTAGCGGACTACGTTAGGACCACTAACTCATCACCGTACTGTAACAATTTTAATTGTTTCTCTTTTTTCTTCTTGTTATGTTATTCATTTTACGTATAACTATTATGGCGTTTCGACAATTTTTCGAATGTCGTATAACTAAAAAAACAACGGCTTATATAAAGGTGCGACTTATAATCCGAAAATACGATATACATGTACATTCTTATTTGTTTGTAAAATTTCCCATTTTAATGACATAAGCTGCAGAATTATGCCTTGATCTCGCCTCATGGTAATGTGAACTGAAGCAGCGATGTCCACCTCTCGTTCGATGAATTGACAAGTAAATTTTTCTCATGCATTATATGCATTATGCATGAGCGAGACCTCCGCTGCAATCTCATTGGCTGACTGAAAAGTTGTTATGCTCCTTTCGGCAAACCTCGTCATTTGCCTTTGACGTAACCCACACACCAGAGACACCCGAAGAAAAAATTTCA
The DNA here is from genome assembly GCF_041381155.1 of Argopecten irradians. Taxonomy (NCBI): domain Eukaryota; kingdom Metazoa; phylum Mollusca; class Bivalvia; order Pectinida; family Pectinidae; genus Argopecten; species Argopecten irradians. The sequence goes on along the minus strand of NC_091137.1, from coordinate 44,407,570 downwards.
TGATGAGTTTCCAGACCTCTATCGGCCCATATTTTTGTAATTAGATAACGGTGCTGTTTATTCTTAGTGACGGCACTTTGCGCAGTTGTGTAGGGTTATTTTGAAAGGAAAATAATTGCTCTTTCCAACGGTAGTATCCGTTTTTTTATGAAGAAGTGCTAGAAATGTTATTTTTATCTTAGCCGCTAAACCTATGTTAGGTACGAATTTTGAGTCGAGGAGCGTTCCACGTTTTACGTAGTACTATGTAGAGTATGATTTTTACCGATTTTTCATCTGGACCTCTAAAACGTCTAACATGTTCTTAGGACACTCGATCTGGTGGGTCCATAATTATATAAACTGTAACCAAGTCTCAGATCCCTGTGGGTCTCATCTATTGAAAAATGCTGGAGTTTCACCTATTGAAGTAGAAATGGTTGACGTCGACGCTTGGTAGGGCGACGGCGTTCACGTGTTGCCGAAGCCATCAACGCATGCGCATTAAAGTACAGTTAGTGTTAATATGTGGGTATTTCCACGACAGTCATCCATTTTCGCTTCAATTCAGGCTCGACGAGGAAAACAATCGATGTTTATAACAATAAGCTGACAACGGTTAAGTATATAGAAGACAGTGTTAATGAGTATCCCTGACCAGTGTATTGTTAGGCCCACTGGTCAGTCTCGGCTAGATACGGCCATTTAACGCTGACCAGCTGACCAACAAAGAGCCGGTAATTTGTGATACCCGGACCTGCTAACGATATGCGCGTTATATACAACAATCTACACTTTTATCAAAACAAAGTGTTGTCATCGTAAAGTGTGTTCGATTATGCTTACCCCGAGTTTCTTCTTATCCCAACACCACAATTTGACATTGTGATTGACATTTCTGTTATTATTTTTATTTCTGGTTTTAGCGACACAGTCGTCTGAATTCAATGGAAGATCAACATTGTTTTGTATTCAAATTCGATCAACAAGTTTGTCCGTTTCCAGTTTCAATTATCAAAATACACATTTAAAAATTGAACATAAATTTTATGCATGTTTTATGTTTGTGTCTTTGGATTCATATGTATTAAAAATATGTATTAAAGATATATTTATAAGGTCTACAAATGTACGTTAGTAATATTAACAGTGCCGACAAATAATTTCGTCAAATTTTCGAGGCGATCCGTCCCCTTAACCAAGCCACAAAAACTAACAAACAAATGAACATATTACAGACGGCCACAAAATATTTACATCATGTAAACAAAACCGTATGTAAGGGCGCTGTAGTTAAAGTATACGTACGGACCGAAATATTGAAACTCGAGAAATAGAGATATCAAAATTATAAATAATTTTGCATATGTATATATATATATATTTGTAAGTATATAATTTTGAATTTATCAGTGCATAAAGTATTTTAATACTTAAAGATTTCTCTATCAAAAACAAAAACAGAAATAGAAACAGACAAATAAGTAATTCCCCTAACTTACAAAAGTTACTTACTTTTTACACCATTACCACCATTGAAAAATTTGAGCTTCTTATTTCACTCAAGATTAAAATATGAAGATAATTAATTGGGTCCTATAAAAAACCATTGCACTATTCCTTATATGGAATGAAGTACTGATTATGCGTGTACAAAAAAAATCATTACGTATTTTTGTATTAATTAGGCACATATATACACGATTAAACATCAGCTATTGTCAAAATGATGCGTGCCGTTAATGCTCTGTCGCCGATAGAGCATCCTTAATGTATACCATTGCGATGGAAATATGATTGGGTTAAGGATAATTATAGGCACTACCTGTTACTATAGTGGCTGATTTATACCATTTCGTCTTTTTGTATTTTCGCCCCGAAAAGACGAAATGTCAAACACGAAAAGACGAAAGTCATGCACGCTTATTAGCAACTTTAATTTGCATCTTTTCGCATACAAAAATTTCGTCATTCCGCCCCGAAAAGACGAAAATTAGGAAATCTTAAATTTAGGGGAGAAAAGACGAAAATTAAGATTTGTTAATTTTTAGCTTTTCGGGGCAAAAAGACGAAAACTAAAGGCGCTAATTAGTGTACATCGATTTCGGTTTTTTTGGGTTTTTTTTTTGTGTGTTTTATTTATCGTCTTTTCGTCTCGAAAACGCGGGATATAGAAATGTTTGATTTCGTCTCTTGGGGCGAAAAGACCATAAGACGAAATGACACAAATCAGCCGCCATAGTCATCAGACCATTTACATACAATGAACTATTTTGAATTGAATATATTTCTAAAATAAAGAACATCGAGGCCAAATTATTATGTGCATTTGCAATTGATAAATTCTGCATGTTGACAATCTTTTTTATAATATTATAATACTGTACTTATGCGAACCATTGTACTGCAAATATTGGCACTGTCTACAATCCGATCTTTTAATGTATCCAATAGAAATATGAACAGTTTTTTAAAGGTTATTGAGGTGAAATGATTACATTTGATAATAATTAAATCTGCATGTTTAACATAAATATTAAAAATTCTTCTACCCCAAACGCCTCTGCCCCTCCATATTCCCCTCTAATATATTTTCCCTGGTAACCACCCTTAAATCGTGTAGTGTCATTACCTGACATATGCTACAATACAAACAATAAATAATATCGTAATATATAGTTAAGTGAACATGTTGATACTGGGCTGGATGTCAACTTTCCCCTCGGAGTGCTATACTGATCAGTTTGGCTGAGAGGTGATTGACAAGTGATCGGTGTACATTACCGACTTTTATCAGCTGACGCATGTAACATTACAGTCCTTATCAACACCTTGACGGTGCTTGTTTGTTCGCCGCGATACGCTGTGTTTACCGCCAAACCGTGAACAACAAATGTCGTTACGTCAATCAGAAACCTCTTGGGTCTTTCCGGCAAGCATAGAAAAAGTACTGTTTCCGATGTTTGCCGAAAATACCCGAGAAGTTTACTAATTGGTATAGCAATTGCTATGACGCAACGACAGGAATCCTCAGTGGCATAGGCGTCGCCGTTTGTGACGTTGCTTCTGACTGGCTGAGATGACGGCGTAATGATTTCATAGACAAAAGAGTCCCAAAATATATTTTGAGTATTGAAGAGATTATCTTTAGTAATTTGAATTATTAAAGCATTAATTTGAATAGATTTTTTATGTTATGGAGATATAACACAGAAATCTGAGTGTACTATTTAGAGTACACTCAGATTTTTGTGTTATATCTCAATAATATAAAAAATCTATTCAAGTTTTAATCCTTAAATACTATGAAGAAAAAATCCGAGAACGGCGCGAAAACCCGACGTTATCATGACGTCACAATAGGAAGTCCACGTTGCGTATTGATTTAAAAAAATAGTCAATTGGTGAAAATCACATTCTATTAGTTATGTACTTATTATGTTTTTAACTTCATAGGGTTATGACAGAAATTTTGTTTGCAAACTGTGTGAATCCGCATAGCGGATTCTCACAAAAGTTTGCAAAACAAAATTTAGCTTTGACAAAAACATACCCCACCTAGCTTTGACAAAAACATACCCCCACCTAGTTTTGACAAAAAAATACCCCCACCTAGCTATGACAAAATCATATACCCCCACCTTGCTTTGGCGGCTAAAAACATATTTCTAAATAGTTGTCACAAAAAAAAACTGTTACAACCGTTGGAAAAAGTGATCATTTTCCTTTTTACTCTCTTAATCATCATGGCACAACTATACAAAGTGCTTTCAGTAAGATGATAGCAGCACCGTTTCAACAAAAACGACACAAAAATGTCCTCAATCATGCTAATCTCTCATGAATTATGCATGAGCGTGCACTCGGGTCTCTGCTGCAATCTCATTGGTTGTTTTTCGGCGACAACTTTTTTCCTAACCGAGGGTCAAACGAGAACATGTTCTCACGAATTCTCGCCCAAACAACGTGAACAAAACCTTAGAACAAATATGAAACATGGAAACACTTATAGATGATTTTCTTAAGATGAAACCGAATTGGAGATAACTTTTTATATAATAATCATGAAAAATCCAGACCTTTTAATATTGAACGTTAATTGTTTAAAAAATAATTCAGATTAAATAAAATAAATTTTACTTCTTAAAATGCAATCAGGCCACTGGCCAGTCAATATTGTTTGCCTAATATACAAGTGTCAGTCGTGCTAGTGTTTCTCGCATTTCCAAACACGTAGCGTGTACGCTACCGTTACATTAATTTTTAGTTTAAATCAATTTTATTGTAACAAAAGACAAATGGATTGGACAAAAGTTATTACAACTTACTGACGTCCTTTCCGAACAAATAAAATATATAATTACAATGATAGTTTGTCACGTGATAGCTTATAAAATATGTCTATATATGTTTATTTTATATATATCAAAACAAAACAAAAGGTTACAAATTAGGATATAGCTAAAGAGATAAAGGAGGGATAAGAGACACCAACGCATATTTATGTTTGTTATAGAGGGTTTTGCTTAGAACGTGTGAGTGGTTATTCTTAAACTAGGCGGCGTAAGTATAATCCTTGTCTACACACATAGCCTTCTGCTTTTCTAATGTTCAGTCACATCCCGTGCCGCGTTTGCCTTTCACCATGATACACTGGGTCCTTACAAATTCCTGTCTTTCGTACTTAGCCGACTAGATAAGATCAACCAGGCACACGCTCTTTATTGTTGGATAAATTTATGAAAATAAATAAATTTGTTATATATACATTTAATAAGTAATCTACGAGCTTGAAGTAAAAGTGGAGGACGTTGGTGCTAAAGAGGAGAGGGGAGGGAGAGTAGGGCCTAGATTTGGGCAGATAAAGCTGAGAGTATCCTGGCCGTCCGGTATGGTTGGTGGGAGTTACATGTTAAACCGTTTAGAGTTAGAAATAAAAAGTTGGACAGATCTACATATTTGAATGTTTAGATTAGCGTCTAGATTTGTATCTCCAAAAAGAAGGTGTTTCACAGTGATTTCCTTGTACCAGTTAAGAGACAGGAGCATTACGATGCGGGACTGATCGTGATTTTTACAGTATAGTAAGAAGTGGGAAGCATCTTCTGGGTAATGTCCGCAGTCGCAATAGGAGTCGTCTCGAAGATTAGCTTTATAGAGGTCGTAATGTAGAGGGCTGCAGCGATTTCGTAGTTGACAATGTAAAATGTTAGTTTTTCTAGGGCCATATTCGAGAAAGCATTTAATGTGAGGAAGTATGGTGTTCTGAGGTCGAAGAAAAGTTTTGAATTGTTTGATAGAGTCAGATGACTTTGTTTCTGTTGGTAGGTTATTCCAGGAGTTTGAAGTGTTTGGTATGAAGGATGATTTTGTGATTTGCAGTCTGTAGTGTGGGTTTTGGAAGTTATTATTGTTTCTAAGATTATAGTTGGAGAAGTTTGACACAAGTGGTGGGAGAAGAGATTTAAGATATGAAGGAGCGTTATTATGATAAATATTGTAAAACATTGATAATTTTCTGTCCTTACGCCTATCTGATAATGTTTTCCATCCAAGCTCTCTGTAAATAAATTCTTTTTTCAAGAATATTGGTAAACCGGTTATGATTCGACCAGCTTCGTACTGCATGTTTTCTAATTTGTTCGAGAGTGTTACATTAATATGAGGATATCATTGGAAATTCGTCAAAAGTCGAACTTCACAATATTTCACGACCTGTTATTACTTAAAATAATATAAATTCACAATTACATCAATGTTTTAATCTTATAATCTCATTTCACGGCAAAAGACAAGAAAATAAAATTGAAGAGAAACGCAGACCTTTACTTTACCGCCATGTTTTCTTTTGCTTGCTTTTCTTACTCCTGCTTTGGACGTGGTGTGAGATTTTGTTCCGAGAACAATGTTCTCGCTTCATGTTCATTGCGTTTGAGCGAAAATATCACCGGAGAACATTATTCTTGTATCAAGAACATGTCGCCACAGGACGCTCATTGACTGTCTAAAAACGAAAGTTGTTATGCTCCTTTCGGGACACCACGGAGTTTACCTTTGGCGTTACCCACACACCAGAGACACCCGGATAAAATGCATGCATGATGAGAGTTTCATGCATATGAAAATACTCATTCAAACATGCATATGAAAATACTCATTCAAAATGACAAATTCGAATGTTAATCAAGTTATTTTTTTTCGAATCTTTGACAGAATATGCATAGCAACATATTTACCTCATAGAACAACCACACAGGATATTGAACTACGGGAACATTTTTGGGTACATTGTACACGTTAGCTGCACTATTGTAGCTCACCTACTAGACAATAAAACTGCATGGTATAAAATATCAAGTTAACGGCGAGAGATTATTTTTCACGTATAAATATGAAGGTCTTACCGAAGAAAATTATACAGCAAGTCTAAAAATTGGGATCTTGACGTCTTGTGAGCGGTACTGTTGATGTTAAGAATGGCCTTTGTGTTTGTTTTGTATATACAAATGACGTATAAATGCATGAAATTTAAAACCTACAAAAAAGTAAAGAAAAATATGCCCGAGTAATTTTGTGAGCCAGTGCTCCACTAGGACACATAAGCACCATTCCGTACCCGACCGAAAGGCATAGTTGGCCGGGACGTATATTCGTTCTATGTACATGTATGTGAAACTCAATGAAAAAAATTACGTCATCAAGACAACATCGCAAACATACTCCGGGTTACATCAAAATGTACAATAAACTTCATCAAACATAAAGTAATAACAAGTAAGCTCGTCAAGACGATACTTTTTTGTAATGAACATTTACAGCAATAAGCGGAAACAGTTTAGTAATGCAAAAGTCTATGGAGAAAGGTTCCCGTATATAACGGCGATTTCCACGAGAAACTTTATTGACTAAATGAAGCATTCTTGCCAATATACGACAGTTTTGTTAACGATAGTTTTACCAGTGATCATCATGGTTGGCGGTCCGGCGTCACATCGCGAGGGAGGAATCACTTTACGCCAAGACAAAGGATCAAAGCGTCTCGCTGATCAGGTACATGCATCATTTAAATGTTTGATTGGTATTGTGATTGGTCATCTACCATGTTAATAGCTGCCTCGTGAACAGCGCCGCCTACCGGACTCAGATCGATAACATTAGAAAGAGCAACTTCTTGATGTTTATTTGGTATAGAACGTTAATGAAAAAATTAGTTTATTCAATGTTAAAGGTGATTAACGCTTGGGAATGCCGAAGTTCACAATTATTTTTTAAAAATATGTCAAATGCAAAATGAACATAAAAAGGAATATTATGTAAAATGAGATATTCGGAACATACCACGAGAAAAAGGCTTGCTCTAGTTCGGGCTTACAAACAATGTTCGGGCTTACAAACAATGCTCGGGCTTACAAACAATGTTCGGGCTTACAAACAATGTTCGAGCTAACAAACAATGTTCTGGTTTACAAACAAGGCTTAATATTGCAAACAATGTTCAAGCTTACAAATAATGTTCGAGATTATAAACAATGTTCGGCCTTACAAATGATATTCCTACTTCAAAACAATGTTAGGACTTGGAAACAATGTTCGGCCTTACAAATGATATTCCTACTTCAAAAGAATGTTCGGGCTTACAAGCAATGTTCGAGCTTACAAACAGTCTTCGTGCTCGGATGGCTAGAATATTCAGGAGAGAAAATAATGCCAGACATTGAAATGATATTTGGGTTTAGGTACGATGTCCTGGCTTAAGAAATTTTCAGACTTGAATACAATGTCCGGAGTCCGGGCTATGAAGCGGTTATGGGGTTTAAAAACAATCTTCGGGCTTGAAAACAATATTTCGTGTTTATGTTCCGTTCTATTAACATTTGGGTGACCGACATGGCACTGATAACCTTTACATGATTCGTGATTCAAATCCATTTATATACTCCATATACACGAAATTTAATGACATGCGTAAATTCTACGTCTCACAGTGCTATTATTAAGCGCATAAGTACTTTTTGATTTTCAGTTTATTTCATTTTTACTATATATACTAAAGTGTTTGACAGGTTAAGGATACACGTCCTGGTGTGACCGTGTTCATACCTAACTGGTCAGCCTTTGAACTTCGGATAAATGGTTATCCCATTGGTACAGCTACAAGACCAACATGAAACCTCTTATCATCGATTGGTCTCCAATGCTCGACAACATCAGAAACACAGATGTATCTTAATAGGGATACAAACGGCTGAACTTTCCGGTTACCGGACCTATCACCATCTACAAAATCTTTCACTTTCTGTATTTTACACCTGATATAACAATCGCATGCTTCAATTAGTTGTACACGGAATGTCACTAACCTTGGTTATGGACAGGAAGTGGGACTGAAAGCTTCTCTTTACGGCTGTCAGGTTGTGTAAGTAAGGGAGGTGATGGAACAAAACGTTCAAACAAACCACCCACAGTGGGATGTCCGGGCCTGGAAACGGTGGCTTACAGACGGGAAACAGTTCAAGAACCGTGGCTGACGGACGGAGAACAGTTCGAGAACATTAGTTGACAGACGGGGAATAGTCCTGGAACAGTAGCTGGCAGACGGGGAATTGTCCTGGAACAGTAGCTGAAAGACAGGGAACAGTTCTAGAACAGTAGCTGACAGACGGGGAACAGTTCTAGAACAGTAGCTCACAGACGGGGAATAGTCCTGAAACAATAGATCACAGAGCGGGGAATAGTCCTGGAACAGTAGATCATAGACAGGGAATAATTCACAGAACAGTAGCTGACAGACGGGGAACAGTTCTAAAACAGCAGTTGACAGACGGAGAATAGTCCTGGAACATTAGCCGACAGTCGGAGAATAGTCCTGAACATTAGCCGACAGACGGAGAATAATCCTGGAATATTAGCTGACATACAGAGAATAGTCCTGGAACAGTAGCAAACAGACGGTGAATAGTCCTGGAACGTTAGCTGACAGTCGGAGAATAGTCCTGGAACATTAGCTGACAGATGGGAATCTGGAACATAACTGACAGGGGAAATAGTCCTGGAACATTAGTCTGACTGACAGACGGATCGAACATAGTCTAGAACGAACAAATCATAGCTGACAGACGGAGAATGTCCGGACATAGCTGACGAGAAGTTCTAGAACAGTAGCTGACAGACGGAGAATAGTCCTGGAACATTAGCTGACAGACGGGGAATAGTCCTGGAACATTAGCTGACAGACCAAGAACAGTCCTGGAACAGTAGCTGACAGACGGAGAACAGTCCTGGAACAGTGACAGATGGGGAATAGTCCTGGAACATTAGCTGACAGACCAAGAACAGTCCTGGAACAGTAGCTGAAAGACGGAGAACAGTTCTAGAACAGTAGCTGACAGACGGTGAATACTTCTAGAACAGTAGCTGACAGACAGACAAAAGTCCTAAAACAGTAGTTGACGTGTTAGTTTCATACACACGCATTATTCAAGCCAAACATTATACTCAACTTAAAAAGAAATATTTATTACAAAAATTGAAGAATTAAACTTATCCATTTAACAGTTTACGAAATCGCTCAGGTGATTAAGGAATCGAACCGCGACCAAGAGAAAAGAAAACAAAACCCCATATATTTTTCTGGTAGTCAGGGAAAGTAATATAAATGTGGAGCCTAGAAATTTTCCGGAACATTCCAGTGGTGACAGGACACCTTCTGCAATCAAAAACCCATACCCACGTTATTATCGTAATATGATTATCTACCTAAGACAGAGCATATGGCTGGATATTGAAAATTTTAATAAACTTTCGATTATATCGCTTCCTGGCAAATAGATCGAAGCTCCGTAATGCGAACTTATATAATGAGACAACAATGTTCCAGAGTAGGGGATAGGAGAATATAGAACGATAAAGACACGCTTTATGAAAGGGCCTTGTTTGATTGGGGATTTGTTAAAGTGCGAACAGGTATTTAAGACGAGTTAACATGCCTCTTTAAGCCGACATTTGTCACTGAAAGTGTCGGAGTGATCCCCCTTGGATGTACTCTCTAAAACCACCAGATAATAAAATGAAACAGTTATGTTATCGGCTGATACGGTATGACACAATGATGCCGTTATTGTAGAGAGATAGCTTCATCGTCAGGCACAGAGACATCCCTATTTCTCGTAAAACTTCCGGTTTACAGGCTCCTCCCCTTCCGGTCTTCCCTTTTTGGACACTCTCGAACTCTCTGCCCTTTTCCTTTCTTTGCTGTGCAGCATTTTGGCATTTTGGCCCTTGCAATTCCTTGCGTTTGAAAAATGATGCGCTTTGAAATTAGCGCTATACGTATGGGTTTTTATTATACAACATATCGTTTTTTATTAGAGACTATCAAATAATGTGCAAAGCACCTACAGTGATATATGCATAATGTACAACCATATAATGCGACAGTGTAAGGAAACCCTGATATCATTACACAAGGCATAACAATGGGGAACAATAGCGTCCCATTCATGAAAACTTTACGGAATAGACTAATTAAACTAAAAACATCAGTTTTCTTGTAACAGTCACTGTTTTCCGTCAATATATCCGGTGTCGAGATAGTTTAATTTCCTCACCTTTCACTAATCTTGTCGCTAAACGTCGATCACTGTCTCTATCACGCGATCCTACCGGGTGATATCTTGTATAAATCAGATATCGGTTAGAGACAAACACCATACCCCACACACTTCTACATATCTACCGCTAATTAACCCATTCTCGGTTACTTCATTTTGTTCGATTTCTGGTTTTTACAGGTATGCAAAACTCGAGAGAGCACACACTTGAAATTTCCGTTTAAGCCTATAACGAATAAAAACGCTTAGAACAAAATAATTAACGTAGAATAAATCACTGGAAGATCGATAGGCATACTATTGTATCCAGGAAACCAATCCGGAGCGGGGATTTATTCTGCCCGAACCTATCTTTTGTCACGTGTCTAACGATAATGGATGTTCGTACAATGGTGGACACCTGTGCTTTGTCGTATTGTGTCATCCACGGTCCCATTGTATTGGAGAGCCACTGAAGGCGTGTAAGTCCCCTTAGACACACAAGCATCCCCATTGACTCCCTAGGGGCCGTAATTCCTAGTAATACCCGCAGTCCGTCCCGCCCCGTGTAGTCGGGACTCGGATAGCACGCGCGTTACATCACATTATATGTAACCTGGTGTACAACTACTTCTAGCTTTATCTGAAGGATTTGACGAAACACCAAACAAACGATGTCTAGGTTTAAAATCAATGTATGTCGATATCGATAACAATATGTATATAGATAGCAATGGTCTATAAACAGTTAATCATAATACCGCTTGTATTGCATGTATGTATTTCTTAATCTGGGGCTTACCATTAATACATGGCGTGCGATGGTCTTAAACAAATAATTGTTTTTATGTGTTTGTATATTTTCGGTTTTTCAAAAAAAAAAAAATACTTTCACGTGCGATAAGATCTCGCGTATTTCACATCCAATTAGAAATCAGTGAAAATATATCTCCGGGGAAACGTTTGAAAATAGAAAAAATAAAATAAAACTGTTATTGCGAAGTTCAACTGTCTTATAAAGTCATTAGAATAAAAACGCGAAATAAAGTCGATGTTTTAAATAAAAAATTAATATAATTTTAGAGATTTGTTTTTCGGAAGTGAAAATGAGCGAAAAGTTTTAACTTACAATTAATGAGTTTATCAATTAGTAATATATTATTAAAATCAACGATTGCTACATTACTTTTTGTATTATTTAGGAAAGAGATTACGAAAGAATTAGAGCGGAACTCTAATGACAATACTTCGTTTCCAAATAATAGTTCAATCAAACGCTGTTCTGCACTCAATAATACAATGTACTAACATTTCTTTTTACACAGTAATATTTCAATTTCACGCAATGATACTATGTATATATTTATTTTGTATTCGAGCGCAATTATGTTGATTTCGCTGTGTCTTGCTATCAAAGTATTGCTATAACGTGTAAAAATTACATCATTCTCTTGTATGCGTGATGCTTAAAGCGTTCCGATGGCAAATTATCTACTTTGATCACCTGTAAGATGTTCATCCAAATCCAGGCCCCATCCCACATTTTAACGATATATCTTTATTTCATCTTAACATTCGGAGTCTTAGAAATAAGCTAGCATATCTAGAGAATTTAGCATCTGATTGTGATATAATATGTGTTACTGAGACTCACCTCGATATATCGATAGCAGACGACGACATGCTTCTAGATAGGTATGATATGTTCCGTAAAGACCGTGGGGCTCCGGGTGGGGGGATTATTGTATATACTTCCAATGTCCTGTGCACTAGTCGTAGAGCCGACTTAGAATTCCACATAGGTGAAGTTGTGTGGACTGAGATCCAGTTTCCAAATAAAAAATACCTTCTCTGCACAGTATACAGACCTCCAAATTGCATACACGCTTTTTGGAATTCCTTCCGGTTCTCCCTTGAATCAGCATTTAACGAAACTTCTCATATACTCATTGTAGGCGATATTAATGTAGACCTTCTTACAGCAGACAGAAATCATCCTTTCATAAGCATAATAAATCACTTTCACCTCACCAATGTAATAGACAGACCGACTAGAATCGGGCGCACGTGCGACACACTCCTTGACGTTATTCTTCTATCTGACACGTGTAGTCACACCTTTGCGGACACTATTGATATAGATCGTGATATCTCTGATCATCAGGCGACTTGTGTCGAATTGACTGTAGGCACAACGGTAACTAAAAACTTTAAGCGTAAAATTTGGTGTTATAATGATGCAAATTTTGATCTTTTTAACAATAAATTAGAGACGACTGACTGGACTGAACTTTTTTCTCAAACAGGTAATGTAGATGACATGTGTCAAGTTTTTTCAGATAAATATTTAGGCATAGCAGACACGTGCATTCCTTCCAAAATTGTAACCATTAGGCCAAATGATAAACCATGGTTTGACTCGGACATAAGACGAGAAATTAGGAAACGAGATAGACTACTTCATAAATATAAATCTAATCGCACTCCGTTAAATTTAAATAACTTTAGAAAACAGCGCAATAAAGTTAACAATCAAAAGAAAAGAAAAAAAGAATTGTTTTATGCGGACATTAATGGTCTCCTCGATAACTTTAGTAATTCAAATCCCAGAAATTTTTGGAAACTTGTCCGCAGACTTATTAAAAATTCTGATGTATCTAACTGTATACCTCCTTTGCGGAGTGCGACTGGAATTATTGAAATTGATGACTATACAAAGGCAAATATTTTAAACGACTACTTTATATCAATATCCAATATTGATGACAGGGGGGTGGAAGTTCCTATTGCTGAACCTAGAACTGACTCTATAATATCTGACGTACCAGTTACCGTAAATGCCATAATTGATATCCTCAAATCATTAAAAAGTGGGAAAGCAGTAGGACACGATTCAATTAGTCACATTATGCTAAAAAACACTGCAAGTGCAGTAGCCTACCCTCTTTCAATTATCTTTCGTACCTCATTAGAGACTGGATCCTTTCCTACACAATGGAAACGTGCATTAGTTATTCCTATATTTAAAAAAGGTGACAAACAAGATCCCTCAAACTATAGACCCATTTCATTATTATGTACAATTGGTAAAGTATTTGAGAGACTAATCGCAAAGTACTTACATAATTATTTGTTAGATAATTCGCTTATTTATAAATATCAGTCTGGTTTTTAACCTGGACATTCTACTACTCATCAACTCATAGAAATCTTTCAAAATATATGTGATAATTTGGAAAAAAGACAACCAACCTGTTTAGTGTTCTGTGATATCTCTAAGGCGTTTGACAGAGTGTGGCACAGGGGATTGGAAAAAAAATAACTAGCTATGGTATATCGGGGAAATTATTGATATGGTTTGTAACGATAATATAGAAACTACAATAATGGTTTCTCCCCATAATAGACACTCCCTTGAAAATGGTACTTCCGGTTTATGATGTCATCAGTTTTTGTGTATACCATGTGCTTGTTATGATGGAGAATGAATACAGTCAAGCTGATAAGTGTGTTGGGTTTATGTCGATCACAAACATCATAAATGACGCTACATGGTGTCAGAAGTGTGTGGTAAGACTGGGAGATTCAAACGAAGTGACGAATGTCAAATAATGAACACAAAGTGAAACGGTAAAACCTAACTCAAGTGCAAACATCACCGTGTCCGTGAAAATGTCTACTGGTACTACAAACACAGCCTCTACTACAATTCCCATGACTTCCCAAGCCCAAATAAATGCCGTTCCCATTGTTGTACAAGCTCCTGCAAACCTTCCCGTTCCCACAGCGCTAGACTTACGAGGCAATTTATGTGCTAACTGGAAAAAATTCCGTCGTATTTGGGACAATTATGAGATCGCGAGTGGCTTAAAACACAAAACTAAAGAACTGAGAAATGCTACTCTGCTAACCTGTATAGGGCCAGATGCATTACAAATATACGATGGGCTCACGTTTGACAACGATGACGACAAAACAGATGTAGACAAAGTGTTGGACAAATTCGAAAAGTTCTGCATTGGACAGACTAATGAGACTTATGAACGTTACCTCTTTAATAACAGGAGTCAGGAACAAGGAGAAACAATAGATGCGTATGTCGCAGCATTAAGGTCCCTAGCAAAGACATGTAACTATGGTGCATTAGAGGAAAGTCTTATCAGAGATCGGATCGTTATGGGGGTTCGGGAAAATGCTACAAGAAAAAAACTCTTGCAGGATCAGTCACTGACATTGCATAGGTGTATTGACATTTGCCGTTCATTTGAAAAATCAGTTCAACACATGAAAGACATTACAAATGAAGAGGTTAAGGTATGCGGGAAAAAAAAGCAACTGATAACGCTCAACCACAGGACCGTCCGCAAACAAGTAGTGGAAAGAGAAATTCGCAAAAACAAATAGTGAATTGTGGCAATTGTGGATACAATCATGTAAACGAGCGCGAACGGTGCCTGGCATGGCAGAAAACGTGTGCGATCTGCGGAATGCTGAATCATTTTGCAAAGAAATGTAGGTCAAGACCTCGTCAAGGTCAAGGTCAAGGTCAAAGACAAAATCAAGGAAATGGACGTCCTGGTCGGAGATTAAAACCAAAGGTATATTACGTGGAGGCTACAAACGAGAGTTCAGATGATGACTTTTGTTTCACAATCGATCGAAAGGAGGTAAACACTATAAAACATGAGGAGATACCGACCAAACTATATACCATAATTGAAACAAAGGGTATTTTAATTGAATGTCAACTCGACAGCGGATCAAGCGTCAACGCGTTGCCCAAATCTATCTATATGGAAGTTTTTGAGGATCCTCAGTTGGAACACTTAGTAGAGACAGATGTAACGCTTGTCATGTTCAATAACTCTGAAATGTCTCCGGTCGGGGCCCGACGAGTTCAAATCATCAACCCAAAAAATGGGAGACGGTATTCGGTCGAGTTTGTAATTGTAGATGGAAAAGTGAAGCCAATTTTAGGTTCCCGCGTTATACAAGCAATGGACTTAATAACAGTGAACACACAAAACCTATACTCGAGGGCTGAGGTTCCAAAGGAGGAAGTTCTACAACTTAAGTCATCCACTCACGTGCCGATCGTCTCCACATCAAATGCTTCATTGCCAGTGGATAATGAATCACAAGTCACAAGTCAGTTACCATTGACAACGGATTCATCGACTGAAAATGTGTCAAAAGTGAAAGCTGACAGGACAATTTTCGAAGGACTCGGAAAGTTGAGAGGAAAACTGCATCTTGAAGTAGATCCTCATGTTACACCTTCGAAAATACCTGTGCGCCGGCCCCCTGTGGCGATAAAGGATGATTTTCGAACTGAACTCAATAGGCTGACCAATATTGGTGTGATTGCACCTGTAAACACTCCAACAGATTGGATCTCATCAATCGTAGTCGTGAAAAAGCCGAACGGAAAGCTGAGACTTTGTATTGACCCCAAACCATTAAACCAGGCACTTAAAAGGAATCATTATGCTATGCCAACCATAGAAGACATCCTTCCCGAATTGAACAAAGCACGCATATTCTCGGTAGTTGATGCGAAGGACGGGTTTTGGCATGTTGAGTTAGACGAAGAGAGCAGTTATTTGACGACATTTGGAACCCCTTGGGGCCGGTATCGATGGCTCAGAATGCCTTTTGGCATTTCACCTGCCCCAGAGGAATTTCAGCGGAGATTGGACGAGGCACTTGAAGGATTAGAAGGAGTTAAGGCGATACACGATGACATTGTTGTGTTCGGATGTGGTGACACAGATGAAGAAGCAAAGCATGATCACGATCGAAAACTTCAGGCTTTATTTGACAGATGTCGTGATGAGAACATAAAAATCAACAGAGACAAGTTAAAGTTGCGCCTAAGCACTGTGACGTATTTGGGACATGTGATTTCGGCGAAAGGTCTGGAAATGGATCCGGCTAAAGTGAAAGCCATCACCGAAATGCCCGTTCCGAAAGACAAAGCTGGAGTACAACGCTTGTTAGGCATGATAAACTTTGTGCAAAAGTTTGCACCGCGATTGTCAGAGATGACCACTCCGTTACGTGACCTTTTGAAAAAGGATTCAGAATTTATGTGGGACGCAACTGTTCAAGGCAAGGCTTTTGATGAAATCAAGAAAGCACTGTCTGATGCGCCGGTATTGAAATTTTTCGACCCATCAAAACAAACGGTACTGCAATGTGATGCTTCAGAAAATGGACTAGGGGCATGTCTCCTTCAGGAAGGACACCCTGTGGGGTACGCGTCGCGAGCGCTCACGGCAACAGAATGTAACTATGCCCAGATTGAGAAAGAGCTTCTGGCGGTGGTTTTTGGAATGACAAAATTTGAACAATACACGTATGGAACACATGTTGTTGTCGAGTCAGACCACAAGCCATTAGAGATTATTGACAAGAAAAACCTGTTTAGTGCTCCTAAACGCTTACAACGTATGTTGCTAAATCTTCAGCGTTTTGACTACACAATCGTCTACAAGAAGGGCACGGAAATGTACATGGCGGATACGTTAAGCAGGGCATTTTTGTCAAGTACTGATGAAGAGACACGTGTTGCGAGTTGCCTTTCTGAATTTGAACACGTAAACACTGTGAAACATCTGCCAGTGTCGTCTGAAACGCTTCATAAGCTACAACAGGCCACTGAAAGTGACGCAAGTCTTATAGAATTAATGCGAGTTGTTCAACGTGGGTGGCCAGAGAGCAAAGAACAACTCTCTCAAGAGGTCCAGAAGTACTTCCCTTTTCGAGAAGAGTTGACTGTCCACAACGGATTGTTATTCAAGAACGACCGTGTAGTAGTGCCAATTTCCGAACGCCGTAATATGATGGAAAGAGCACATTCAAGCCATATCGGTCTCCAGGGATGTTTACGAAGAGCAAGGGAGTCAATATATTGGCCGAATCTGAATCGTGACTTTGAAGAGTTTATTCGGGCATGTGACACGTGCAATGCATATTCGCAGGAGAATAGCAGAGAACCTCTGATATCGCATGAGACACCAAGTAGACCATGGGGAAAAAGTCGGCGTTGACCTGTTCTACTTGGATGGGAAAGACTACCTTCTAACCGTTGATTATTATTCAGATTTTTTTGAAGTCGACCGTCTCCATGACAAGAAAGGCACTGAGGTAATCAGAAAGTTGAAAGCTCATTTTTCGCGCTATGGTCTACCGTGTGTCGTTATGTCGGATAATGGGCCACCTTTCAACGGGAAACAATTTTCTGACTTTGCAAAGGCCTATGAGTTCCAACATGTCACTAGTTCGCCAAGATACCCGCAATCTAATGGGAAAGTGGAAAACGCTATCAAAACCGCCAAACGTATTCTTGAAAAATCCAAGAAGGACAAGACAGATCCCTACTTGGCCATGTTGGATTGGAGGAACACACCAGGGGAAATTGTCAAGTCGTCCCCTGTCCAACGGCTATATGGAAGACGCACCCGTACGCTGTTACCGCTAACAACAAAGCTGTTGGAGCCTAATGTGGTTCCAAACTCACAAACTCGAAAGGAAATTGAGCGAAGGAAAGACAAACAACAACAATATTATGATAAAGGTACCAAGGCATTGGCTGAACTAATGCCTGGTGAGACAGTCAGAATTAAACCAACTGAGTTCGGAAAGGAATGGACAAAAGCAAGCGTGCAAGATAAGGTGAACATTAGATCATACACAGTCAAAACAGAGGACGGGTCAGTATATCGTAGAAATCGGCATCATCTCAAGAAGACCCCAGAGGTCTTCACTGAGGATGACAATCAACCCATTTTGGAATCGGAGGTGTCTGAACCAGCGATGACGAACGTCAATGAAGGAGACGAGAGGCCGCCACAAAGGACGCATGAACAGACAGTCGTAGAGGTTCCACTGAGGAGATCGACTCGAGAAGTACATCGACCAAGTTACTTGAAGGACTTTGTGTGTCTCGTGAAACGTGCCACTATCCTTGAATAATATGTTTACTTTATGCGCAAGTGATAAACAGTTCAGTAACTTAGTCTGTCTAGTCATGCGATTGAAGGGACAATTTACCAAAGACTTTTTTTATTTTGTTCTTGTTTTAATAGTTCATTTGTTAATGTTAATAATTTCAGCGAAGACTGTGAATTAAGTAAAAGTGGCACCATCGCGAAAGAGACTCTGATCTTGATGAGTATAGTGAGTTATGAACAGTGCTAAAGAAAAGGGATGTAACGATAATATAGAAACTACAATAATGGTTTCTCCCCATAATAGACACTCCCTTGAAAATGGTACTTCCGGTTTATGATGTCATCAGTTTTTGTGTATACCATGTGCTTGTTATGATGGAGAATGAATACAGTCAAGCTGATAAGTGTGTTGGGTTTATGTCGATCACAAACATCATAAATGACGCTACACGGTTAACTGATTATGTTAAGAATAGGTCGCAACAAGTATGTTTGGGGAATGCTAAATCTAATGTTAAAATTACTAAGGCAGGGGTGCCTCAAGGGTCTGTCTTAGGTCCCCTTTTATTTATTCTTTATATTAATGATATTACTGATAATTTAGACAGCCTATCTAAGCTGTTCGCTGATGATACTTCTCTTCTATGCACTGACAAATCTCCACAAGTTATAGAACAAAAAATAAATAACGATCTTTCGAATATCCAATCTTGGGCCGATAAATGGTTAGTGAAATTTAATCCAGTAAAAACACAGGCTATCCTCATTTCGAATATTGACCTTAATTATGTAACTGATATTGTTTTTAATAATGTAAATATCGACTTTGTTGATAGCCACCGACATCTTGGAGTGTATATTGATTCTGAGTGTAAGTGGGGCAGACATATAGACCATATCAGTAAAACTGTCACGAAACAATTAGGTGTTCTACGGAAATTAAAATTCATTCTCTCTAGACAAACGTTAAGCAAAATTTATAGAACTTTTATTCTTCCTATATTGGAATATTGTTGTGAGTTGTGGGACGGTTGTACGGTCGCTGAAGCTGAAATCTTAGAAAAATTACAATTAGAGGCAGGTCGCATTGTTACGGGATTACCATCGTTCTCAAGCAGAAACTCTATATACTGTGAAACTGGGTGGGAGCCCTTATCTAACAGACGGTCTCGCAGAAAACTCCAACTCTTTTATAAAATACATCATGGGCTAACCCCAACCTATCTACAAACACTCCTTCCTTCTATAGTTGCTGATAACACCCAACACCTTCTTCGTAATGCAGAAAATTACACACTTCCTAATAATAGACTTGAATCTTCAAATATATCTTTTTTCCCGTCTACCGTTCGTTTATGGAACCAGTTACCTATAAACACAAGACATAGCGAGTCATTCTCTAATTTTAAACATGCTATCCAGAACAAAGACGTACCTGTAATACCCAACTTTTTTTATTTTGGAGACCGTAAATTAAACATTATACATACAAACTTAAGAAATCGTTCAAGTTCATTACGTAGCCATTTATTCAGAGCCAATATTGTAACAGATCAAAAATGTCATTGCGGTTTCCCAGTTGAAGATCCACAGCATTTCTTTTTTAATTGTAATTCATATAGTGACCAAAGAATCATTCTATTTCGACAGCTAAACTCATTTATTCCACTCTCTGTCAATTTATTACTTTTTGGAAATATGAACTTAAGTACACAAGAAAACGAATTAATCTTCATGCACACTCAGCAATATATCAAAGATACTCATAGATTTTAACTTCGTCCTTCTATTAATATCAAATATTCCCATATCTGCCTTACTCCCAACATCTTACTGGTTTTGTATTTACACTTAAATTATATTTGTATAACCCTCCGATACTGACGACAAAAGAGAAACGAATATTAAAAGAAAGCCTAGAGTGACCAGGAGAAAGACAAACCGAAGATAGGATGATATGAACATTGAGAAGTCGAAAGTTAAGAAAAGTGGTTTAGAACTTCTGTCGTCTTTATCGGAGGGGTAGATTTTAGATTTTAAAATAATAGTATATTACGAGTTGAAACTTGAGGAGCATACTGGTTATACAATAGCTCTCCCCCTCCCCCACCTCTCTCTTTCTCGCTCTTCCCTCACTCTCTCCCTCTCTCTCTATCTCAAATACAACTTTATATATTATGTATATATTCTCTTGTAAATGCCATCTTGTCTGTAATTTGAATGTTTTATTATTTTTGGGAACGGGCTTTATATAAGTGTTGTATAACTTGTGCCCAATCCCATTGCACATTTTGCAATAAAATATGTTCCGATGGCAAATTATCTACTTTGTCATGGATTAATTTGAAGAAAAAAATGTTTAATTTAAAGATGCTCCACCGCTGACAAATGGTATTTTTTCACTATTAAAAACAGGAGCAGACGATTAAGTATTTTTCTTCAGTTACAAAAGTTATTTACTTTAGACCTTTACCACCATTGAAAAGTTTGAGCTTCTAATCTTACTTCAAGTTAAAAATATAAAAAATAATTAATTGCATCCCGAAAAAATTCCGTGCCACTATATCCTATATGGAATGAAGTACTGACTGCGCATGCACCAAAGGCGAAAGAAATTATTTTATATTATTTTTGTGTTAATTATACCTATATATACACGATTAAACACCAATTATTGTTCAAATGATGAATATCATTTATGCTCTGTCGGCGGTGGAGCATTCTTTAACGACCCAGTAATTCCCCGACCGGGACGGGTTTGTGGTGGGCTAGGGTTACTGTGATGACTGCCCGGGGGTCGTGTCATTTTAGTGTGATTATCTGTGCAGTTACACTCGGCAGTGTATAGAGATTGCGCACGTGGATTGACCAGACCCTGATGTAAGAGTCCAGAAATCGCGAGAGGATCTTGAGAAACTTGCGTAAATCAGAAGTTAATTAAAATTGAATTATCATAAATCGTTCAAAGTATCCTTTTTTTTCAATTCAGGTAAAACATGAAGTCATTCTTAACGGTAAACCGCCGACATTTTCAAATACAAAAAGAATGGGTGGATCGTGTGGTCGGATGATGCGGCTATAGCAATAGATAATCCGTGTCGAGAGAACATTTAAAACGATTGCGGTATTAGTGGCAATTTTAATTACAACATTCTTTACCCTATCTGAAATCGAAATCTAAAAGACTATTGACTTATATTTGACATAAAGACATGAGCGCCTTCTATTCTGTGAGTCTGCTGCTGTTGCCGATGTGCTATAGATCGAGCTGGCTTTTGTGGTTACGGGTCTTAATCCCACCGTTCAC
The DNA here is from genome assembly GCF_041381155.1 of Argopecten irradians. Taxonomy (NCBI): domain Eukaryota; kingdom Metazoa; phylum Mollusca; class Bivalvia; order Pectinida; family Pectinidae; genus Argopecten; species Argopecten irradians. The sequence continues at coordinate 44,385,740 of NC_091137.1, read as the reverse complement.
CATCGAAGCACAGGCACTAAAAAGCAATAAAATGCACAATCAAGTCACTATTGTTTCTTTCCGGAAGTAAATAAATTAATCAAGTTTCCCGCGCCGGCTCCGCAACTCTGAGACAGCCTCGCTAATCTGTGTCAGACAATATTGGACCGAACAATACGCATGCATGTTTTGTCAGCTTGCACAACTTAACATAAATATTCATTTATCAAATTCATGCCGAATTTCATCATCTTGTGTAGCTTCAATAAAACGTGTACCGCATACACTTTTGCCTAGGAATTTCTCGAATGTTTGTTAATAGCGATCTTGTGTGTACATATATTAAGTGCATTTCTTTTTCGCCTTTAGTCAATTTTTAGCAGACAACTGAAGCTAACCAAACCTACACCCGATGTAATGTTAGTCAGAGAGATGTAAAGAATCACTGGTAAGGTGATCCAGTGTTTTCTTAATTAAAATCTCCAGAGATAAATTACGTAAAGATAAAAGAGTTCAGAAGCTACAAGTGTATCACTATCCTTGTCAACGTGTCGGAGCGATCTGAACAAAACCTGATCCGGACAATCGTGACCCGGGCAAAGATAATCCGGCGATTACCTGTCCCCTTTAGCTGGATAATCTGATTTGAACACCTGATGGTTCTATTACTTTTCCAGATTTCAAAAGTATGCGCAAAACCCTAACCGACCCTTAAATAGCATCAACATTCGAACATTTTTCGAGGCATTTTACCAAGACCAAGTTTTGTCTATACAACAGTAATTAAAGTTATATGTGCCGTAACTAGCTCTGACGTAAATATAGCAGAGTTTTATATATTATTAATAATATTGGGTTCATTCCCTTGTCAAATTTCAAAAATTCTTAAATACTAATATAAAGCACAAACTGTACACGTTTGAAATTAATTAATATGTATGGAAGCTTTGTTTTTATTTTTTCAATGTAAGGGAATAGGGAAGGAAGTTTTTCTTACATATCGCCATTTTTTTTCGGGAGATGTTTGATGACCTGCAAATACCGACTATACTGAAGACAGAGGCATATTTACTTGCTTTCTACTCATTGTTTACTATTATACTTATAATGTCTCTCTGATCTAACTATCAACATACCTCTGAAGATAATTATAAAACATTCTCTACACATTTTTAAAATCATTCAAAATGTACGTGCGGGCAGTGCACTGGCGACAAATCTCTAGTGTTATTTTCCATAGCGATATAGCAATAAATCAAAGATGAACAAATATCTAAATCACATCAGTACGCCAAGGGGATGTCATAGCACTCTTTTTTTGAAATTTTGAAAAGAAAACAAATATATACGTTTTTTTCTCACCAACTTAAATATTTGACCGACACTTACCAATTGTCGAATGTTTTCGTTTTCTTCATCCCTTACATGTATCCATGTTTAAATAACGTGATTTATTCTCCGATTCGCTTTCTTTCCATAATTTGAGATTTTTAGATCGACGAGACGTCGTCAGTATTGCAGCGTAATCTAATTTTTTACAATGTGTTCCTATATACTGCTTGTATGTTTTACTCTTCATATGCCGTCTTTTCTTACCGATGTGATCACAGACCTAGAGATAATTCAACAAGATTAAAATAATATGTCCATGGTAACATGAGCATGTGACTTTAATCAGATTGGAAAAAAATTACAATATGCACATTTCATTTAGATTTTGTCATTTTGAGTCGCTATTAGAGAAAACACTTTCCAAGAAGAACTATTCATTTTCAAGAGTATGTTTTGAGCGAAAAATCTTTAAACTATCGCACGTAGTTAATGTTGACAGTCATTTAAAAACAAATTGCTTCAATCTTCACATCGTATTTTAAAACGTGGCATACGTCATAAGGTCACATAATTTATCAGTGCCATCTTGAATATCTGTACACTGGGCTATTTGTGCATTATATCAAACTTCCTTCAACTGGGCTTTTTGCTATAACATTGCATTTTTCTTCAGTTAGAGCGTAAAACAGCAAGAACTCGTCAAAATAAAAATTACGTTCAATGTCATATAAACATACTTCTAAAATGGGTAGGTATACATATGTACTCAGTCGTTCTATCGGGTCTTAGAAATGTCATTAAGCCGATGAACGACAAAATGCTTTCATGACTATCTATATAAAGGCTATATGTAAAATTACGTAACGGTGAAGTTGTAGTGTACTTCCTTATAATTGCTCCGTATTTTATTGAATGCTATTATTATTCAAGATGTCCTTTTGATTTCTACAACTTCGAATCAGTTAGAAGGGAGGCAACTCTCCGATATCCCTATTCAGTTAACATTAACTACGTGTCTTCGATTTTTAATCAATATATTTTGAAAAGAAATTAAAGTCAAACTTTTAGACTTTAGAGAAATGATAAACAAGATAGTTTCATGTGTTATTAATTTAATCACAAATTTAGCAATAAATATTATTACAATATTTCTTACATTTACTCATAAATACTCAAAATATGAATGTAGTATTTACAGTTATTGAAAGGTGGCATTATATTGTGGATGAATAAAAACATAATGAACATAGTTATGTATTCATGATTCGAAAAACGGTAGCAAATAGTACTCACTCGCACTCCACCACCAACCGAGAACAGAAACAATATGTTCAAAGGGAGCTAACTCGTATAAGGAACCGTGACACATTCCAGGAAAACCTAACAAATGGAATTTTTCACTATCAAAAACAGGAGCTGACGATTTTGTATTTTTCTTCAGTTACAAAAGTTACTTACTTTACACCATTACCACCATTGAAAAGTTTGAACTTGTAATTTTACTTCAAGTTAAAAATATTGAAAATAAATAATTGCATCCCGAAAAAATTCCGTGGCACTATTTCTTATATAGAATGAAGTAATGATTGCGCATGCACCAAAGACGAAATACATTATTTTATGTTATTTTTTTGTGGTAATTAGGAATATATATATACACGATTAAACACCAATTATTATTCAAATGGTGAATATCATGTATGCTCTGTCGGCGGTGGAGCATCTTTAATACAGTCATGGTCAATGAATCACCTTTTCTTATAGAGATTAAATGAAAACATTTTTTATGAATATATATTTTGTAAGATGATAAATCAAACAAACATTCTGCAAACATATAATCTGACGCATGATTTCAATTAGAGATTAATATTTGTAACACACCATACATGTATAGGAATGTAGTAATTAAAGCAAAATTTTGTTTCTTTTTACCAGAAACATAAACATAGCTTGAATAACCTTATTTTTCTGATAAAGTACAGAGTTGATTGCAAATTTACAAATAGCATGTATTTCCGTGATTTTAAAGACATGAGCACAAATAGAAAAACAGATATATAACTACATATTAATATTGGTATAATAAAAACAACTTGTCGTCTGCTACACTAGCAAGCCGCTGAGACTATTTTGTCTTTGACAATAAAAAAAAGATAAAAGAAATAAAAACAAAAAAAGAAAGAAGTAATAGCATTTCCCATACAAATGTTATAACTAGAAAAATGAGTCCAAAATACAAAGAGCACTAATTATGGCAATAGTCGTTTCTTTCTTTATTTTAACACAGATTTTGTCTGGGTAGGTTTAGACATTCATCAAATATGGTCCTTATTAAAGTATTTATTTTTTGATTTCTCTTTATGAATAATTTAAATTGCTTACGGTGGTTCCTCCATATGATGACGTTTATATGACAATTTCAAAAAACCTTATTGGTCGAGTGAATTTTTAAGTTCACCTTATAGCATTACATCAATGACGACGTGTTTATGACAATTTCAAAACCCTTATTGGTCCGAGTGGATTCTTTAGAGTTCACCTAAAAGCTTCATAACATTTCCGCGGAAAGCATCAGCTCGATAAGCCGAAGATGTTTAGCTACTTTCCGGAACAGCCGTCTGGACAGGAGCTATGGCGCAGTGTGAGTTGTACAAACCGCACTGGTAACGACCGTCTTCGTCAGGAACGCCAAGACAGATGAAGCAAAACTTCTGTGCACAAACACACACCATGTGCTTGCACGCTTTCTCGTGCTGAATCAACATCCCGCAGTTAGGACACGCCCGAATGGAGGGACATCCTTTCAGACCAACGATCTCTTTGAGCTTTGCCTTTTTCAGAATCTTCAGTCTTGGATCTTCGCCCTCGCACGCCGTGTTCCCACAGTTAGTGGTGCCGAGTGTCTTCCAGTCGCCCAGGCAGTACCAACAAAACTCGTACCGGGTACCCTTACTGCACGCCAAGCACACCACACGGCGATCTTTAGGGTTGATCCTCATACAGAAGACAGAACACTGAGGACATTCTTGGATCCCGGCGGACTTCCTCATGTAGTTCTGTGACATTTTTGTCTCGAACTCTTTCTTCTCGTCGTCGGTGAGAACCGCAAGTCTCCTGATGATGAAATAATCCCAGGGCCGACCACAATACGTGGCATTGTCTGGGTCAATGTAAGGGCAGTAGAACTGGAATTTCCCAGCAGTCAGTAGGCTCCGACAATAGGCTGTCAAAGACTCTGGACCTGAGGCGAACAAATATATACTCATCACTATATGTTATGATTTTAAAGTCAGTATTGAGCAAAATCGTTCCGCTTTGTTTCATTCATACAAGCTCAGATCTCGATTTCTCGAAACAAATTCAAGTCAATTTTTTAACATACATGTATGTTACATTATAGAAATAACAGATTCAGTGTCAAGAAAAACTAAATTGCCTTCGTGTTTTCTCCATTAGGCTGCGGAGCCTAGCGGATAGTAGAAAAACGACGGCCGACAATCCAGTCTGGACTAACTTACTGATAGCGTGTCCACATGGCATTTTGGCGCGCTTATTGTCGGGGTCATCATCCCACGTGATCATATCCGGGGCATCGCTGAGTTCTACGTCATCATCAAGTTCCTTCGGGGGTTCAGGATCATTTCCGCCAGGCAGTCTAAACACTACAAAGAGTTCGGAACGATCCTGAAGTTTGTAGTCCGAAAGAAACATGGTCTTACCATCCTGTTCGGTTTTCAACTCCTTGGCTAAAATAACAGCACAAATTGTTAATGTTGAAATTAATAAAAGATAAAAAATGAACTAATATACATAACAGTATGGCTGACGTGTTCCAACTCTACACTAAACCTTGATATGTATATCAAACTTCATTCAACGACGGACTAACCTCACTCCAAGACCCCGAGCTGATTCGATAACTCGACGATACATGACCTTGTCGACTTTCAGATAAATCAACGTCCAGAAGGACTTTGAGACAAACACAAAATAATTAACGAAATTAAATAAAACAATTTTGACAAGAAATTTGGCACCGATTTTACAAGCAATCTACAGGTCTAGATTATCAAATACCATTGTGTGCGCATTCGTTAATGTACGTACCGGCAAATAGCACACGTTGACTGTCCGGTTCGATTCCATTCCACTCTGAGATTTTTCTCATCAAATCGTCAACAGAAGCATCCTCAAAATAATTACATGTTAAACAATGAATTTAAACGTGTAAGTATATTCGGCACGTTAAGAAATTAAATTTATGTTTCATTGATGTTGTACAACAACGAAGTTTAAAATTATTTCATCTTTATTTTTCTATAAAATTTATGGAAGATAATTCTGACTCCCAACTACATACTATGAGTATATATTTACATTTTGCCACTGCGACTCCCATTACTCTAATGATAATCGTGATCTGCATTATGAGCCAATAAATGCAGCCTAGACTTGGTGTAGTAATATCTACATAAATGGATGTGAGTCTTGTTTACTGACACTATGTTAGTCCGCGCGGGAAAATTGACATTGTAGTTGAATGAACCAGTATGGTTATGGAACTTATAAAAATATCTTTTAAATGTCTGGATAAATGAAAGTAAATTGAAAAGCTATTGAAGAAAATTGATTTTTTTTCTTGGCTGTTGAGGTAAATTGCTGAAGCGGGAAATTCAAATGTTCACTCGCATCTAAATTATGTTTTACTTTGAACTAGAAAGTAAAATTTAAATATAACACTTACCGGCGCTATTCTATTTATCTGCCACCAGATAGCTTTATTATTTCCAATAAATGAAATCTAACATCCTTTAATTGTTAAGTAATACTGAAGGCAGCAAAGGAAAAAAATCTGAAGCAGCTCGGGAGAAAAAATCTGAAGCAGCTCGGGAGAAAAAATCTGAAGCAGCTCAGCATAACAAATCTTAAGCAGCTCCGGAGGAAAAATAATTGAATCAATCACAGGGCTTACAAACATGTTCTTTGAAGCTTAAAAGTCACAGAGCGTATGATTTGGTATAAACATAATCAGTGCCTCTGCCATGATTCGAACTCGGGACCACTGGTTTATTAGTCTGACGCTCAACAGATCGAGCTAAAGAGAAGATCTCTCTAGCCGAGCGGTATATTGCGGCTATCTTCTCTAGTATTCACCAGGGTTTCACACAGTTAACCACAGTGTACCGTTATACGGTTCTACCAGTTCAGTTCTCTTACTTCCAGTTTTACTACGAGATACTTCATTGTGGATATAATGTCAATTACAGTAACCCCTGGAGTGTCGAGTATGCAGTTCACTACACACATGTAGGGTTATTGTAAATAAAATGGTTTTGTGCAACATGGTAATATTAAAAAGACAATTCTAGCTTTTAGTATCGTTTTCTTTCTTATTAACCATAAATTTTACAAATTTCCGCAGGGGTCTGTTTTATGCCCATTATTATTTATTTTATTTACATAACATATCATAATATTGAATGGCTTTTAAATTCAAGTTGTACTTCATTAATATATAATTCTTATTTCTAGATACTGAAACCAATAATGTTGACAAAAAATTTACATATTTCCTATATTGAATAAGTGGTGTAAGTGTAGAATTTGATAGCCCCAACACATGTTATGCTAAAAATTTTGTAAAAATGTTTCAAGAGAAGCAAACTTTAATGTACTTCGTAAAGCTAAAATGTATATTTTAACAAATTTTAATCAAAATTAAGAAATAGATGGTTTCATTATCTGAATACTTTTTTGAAGTTTGGGATGGATGAACTCCGGTGACTCAGATAATTTAGGGGAAAAAAAATTCAGCTATAAAAACACTATCGATTCACACCACCAACAACCTATCGGATCACTTCAGAGAGATTTCCGACAATCTTCGGAAATATCCGAAGAATGCCATAAATTGCTCCGAGATGTTGCTATCGGCATTCGGGGTGATATCTTTCCGACGATTGCCGGAATTTACTCAGAGTATTTCCGAATATTGCCGGAATTTACTACGAGATGTTGAGATTGCACCACAGGCGTTTGGCTTAATAGATATTTTTTTCTCTTTCTGAATCTATGTATACTGCACAAATATATAGGAAAAAACTAAAACAAATCTGCCATCGATCTCTAACGTTTTCCCAGCTGCCGCTGTTCTTCAGGAGATGATTATTGATGTTGATAAGGCAACAACACAAATTATTTGTGTATATTTATCAACATAAATAAACATCTCCTGAACAGGTTTGTTCTGTTTGATAGACCAGCTTTGATTGTTGATTAGACTTTGCTTCTTTGTCAACACACTGAGGAGATAGGCGACTAAATTTGCATCCTATACCAATAAGCACTATATATATATAAATTTCGCCACACATTAGACGTCACACGTGGCACGCTTTCTAGTTCTCGCTCATATTTTAGCTTTCTGCCGAACAGCATGGATACATTTTTGTAGATCTGGCCTTCGGCTGCCACTGCCGAAGGGTAAATTGCGCTCGATTGTTCTGTATAGTTTAATATTTGTCTACTTTGTCCCGCATTACTGTACGTATCCTATTATGTAATCGTGTTCGATTTGTATGTCTTGATAAAGGGGCAGATCGCCTCGAAAATTTGACAATTTTGTTTTGTCCAAACGGTTGGAATTACTTCCTTGTCCCATATTTATATATAGAAAGAAAGATGTCTATTATTAGAGCCAAACACTTGTGATTGCACCATCAACATGCATTTTTCACATTTGACATTTAATTTATAGATTTATTGTGATGTTAGGAACTTACCTTATGTATCCGAAATGTGGTTTTCTTGTTAGATCCGGATGTTATAAACAGTTGTATAGAATCCGACATCTTAGATGACAGTGGTATGTTGTTTTGGAGTTATACTTGTATCTTTCGTGTCTTTCACGCAAGACCGAAAGTGAATAAAACGGATTTACCACCTAATATTACCCAATGTTGAAATTACGTAGAAGTCAAAACGAAAGTACAAATCGCGCAATGACATCATGTGTATTTCCATCGTATTGGAAACACCAACAAATGCAGTAGTATATACAATGTAAATATCATACATGATTATGTTTTATTTTTAGCGGCATCGAAAATCCAAATTAGCCTTCTTTCGTTTAACAGAAGACTATATAGTCTACAGTACATTGTATATGGTCTATCGACCGTTATCGATCTTTATTGTTTATCTTCGTCTTAACTATTTCACATTGTTTTACAGAATTTGGCCTATTTACTATCCATTATCGATAGTACTGACAAACAGGATCCAAACTAGACATAAATAATCCCTTGTGATTGCATAGGGATTTACAGTCCTTTGGCAATCGCATATATCAACAAAATATTAGTTGGAATTTTCATAGAGGCGACGACATTTTCTTTTCTTATAAAAGTAATACTGTAGTGTAATCAAAACTGTTTCAAGTGTATATTCAAATTCTTTTAAAGCTAATGATAGTTCTTGTCCTCTATCAAATAGTGATTCGTTAAATGCTAATTCTCGTAAGGAGCGAGGACTGCCAAATGAAAGGTATGAAAGTGTCTGAAATTCTATCAAAGATCCTGCACCTCCGTCTATGGGTCAGAAGTTCGAAACCTACGGGAAAAATAACTTTGCATAAAAGTAACTAAATTCAGTAATGTTATATGGGTAATTTAATGCTTGTTTAACCAGACAGTAAATATCAAACATTTAAGCATTAAACACTTTATGAACTTGATCTATGGTCGATATAGATGCCACAGCTTTGCAGACAATTTTCATAATGCACGCTTGCGCATTGAGAATTGATTGTCTGCAAAACGCCGGTATCTATATAGACCGCAGTTTTTATAGTTTAATGCTTATATTTACATTATTTAATCACTTTGGAGGTCTCTGCTTTAAAGTTGTTGATGTAAGACAAAGAAAACGATTAAGTAAAAATGATTAAAATCACTATAGATTTTGTACCCTTCTATTTGGTTCATTATTGACCGTTTCCTGTATATCCATGCATATATTCATCAATAAAAATAAGGATCTGGTTCTGCTTTCATTTCTTTATTATTCATTTTAAAAACAAGATGAGTAACAAACAATAATTGTCTTTGTGTGATGTTAATACTGATCAATCTAATGAGTTTCTACAACCAAGAAATAATTTATTAGCGTATCACTAACAGAGTGATATGAAGGGAAATAACTTTGAATGCGCGTCTACAATCGGATCCCCTCGGAGAAATTTCCGGTAATCTTCGGAAATGTATTTCCGAAGTTTGACGGAAATTACTAGATGTCGGGATTGGCGCGTCTAGATACATTTCCGACATTCGGCTTATTAACGTTGGTAACGGACGATGGTATAACATAAACAATAGATAAATCATAAGCATATTCAATGAACAGAATTGATAAGAAATAAAGACTAGATTGGCTTCAACTTAAACAAGGCAATCAAAACTTACGTTCATAGCTGGTGTAAATAAATGGCCATATCTTTTTATAAAATTATATTTGCCTCAGTTTTGGCACTATTGAATGACATTTATTATGCACTTAATATGCACTATTTTCATCCAAAACAAGTAATAAAAGTACCAAACCTTACTGTCGCGTGCTTGACGCCTATGTCGGGCAAATTTCTTAACAGCGAACTTTGCTACTTTCCGGCAGTTTTGAATTTCCTGTATCGCTCTCTTATGTTGTTTTAAAATGTTTTTAAAAGGAGCAATATGCGCAACTTTCTAATCATCAACGATACTCCAGGGGTTACTATAACTGACATTATATAGCCTATCTCACTGTAAAACTGAAGGCAGCCCAAGAGAAAAAAATATGAACCAATCACAGGCCTGCAAAGTTTTCTTTTGAAGACTACAGAGAGTGACACCCAACATCAAAGCCACACAATCAAGTTCTGCAGATTTAAAATTATACGAACTGTCCATCAAAGCAATCGTGGAAAATTAATCAATTCTCTGAAATAAACTTTCGTGAACGCAAAATTCGCGAAAATAACTCGCATGCGAGAGAAAATTGGTAAACTAATAGTTTAACGTCCCATTTACAGCCAGGGATATTTAAGGATGTGTCAGGTTTGTACGTGAAAGAAAGCCGGAGTATCCGATGGAAATCACCGCAAACACCTGTCTAACTAAATCAGTTTATGGTAACGCATATATGAATCATCATATTATGTATTCGACGTATAGCGATTTAGAAAGTGCGGGAAGTCAACTATCATCGCCGGTGTGATTCCTTTTCTCGTCATGTCTTCTCGTACTGACGGATGACTAATCAAAAAGTTTTCAAGGAGTTCCAAGTCGCGTTCCCGGTTTCCAGTGAAGAAGCTTACACCGCCAAAACCATGATGCAAGGGGAAGTTTCCTTCAGATGGATTCGGCCCTGGAAAAAATCCTCCAAATTGCTGAGCATTGGTTCCAGAAGGCAACTGCAGTTCGAGCGGATTTTTAAATGAAAAATTTGCTGGTCCTAAACTATCTACACTAGTTCCAGCCATTTCAATACTTTTCCTGAGTATGTCATTCTTGTGAATCATTTGTAATATACGCTCTTGTTCACGACGGTTTCCCTCTGCAGTACCAGTGTCGGGAAGAATAATCTGAATTCCGTTAAGTCCACCAACAACTTGTATAGGACCAGATGCATTCGCGCCAACGGTGTCATTGAAAATGAAAGGTGCAGTCACACTCATATCGGGGAGTGAAACCTGTTCTTCTGGTAAAGATGAATCGGCTGGTAGTATGCTTCCGTAAAAGCCACCAGTATTTCTACTCGGTAAATCAAGTTCAGAGTTTCCAGCTTCAAGGTAGTTGATAAAGGCATTTAGATAGTATACTCTGACCATACCATCTCTACCATCCCCTACCCATAGCCGGTCGTCCCGACCCAAGGCGATAGTATTGGGGTCACCAATGTGTTCCTGATCGTCTGTCACCACGACGCTGGTGAGGCAAGCTGACGTGTTCAGTATATGTATGAACCCCGATCCACCATCCAAAACCAGATAGGAGTCATGCAGTCCTGAACAAACAGCTCTGGGAGTGAATCGCGTTCGCGAAAGACCACCGGATCCGCTTCTTATTGGAAAAGCAGAAGAACGACGGTATGTTATCACTCTTCGTTTTGGAAGCACATGCACCACTCTGAACTTCTCCTCAGTCACACATACTCTCCTACTCGAAATATCCAACGCCAAGCTACTTATCCTTGTAAACTCACCTGTAAGTGTTGTCTTGTTCGTTAGTTTTCTTTCTTGGTTAAAGTACAATAAATAGCATACATTTTGCCTATCATCCATGGGCATAACAGCGACGATTAAAGACCCTTCATCTTCAACCAAGAAGGATGTTGGAAGATAATCTCCAACCTTTACATATTCTATCGGCGCCGTGTAGTCATCCCCACACACCCAAACCGAATTTGAATATTCCTGGATGAAAAGCAACGGCCCATCCGGATGAAGACCTATATCAATGACAGTGCCTTCTGCACTCTTCACATCAGTCACCATTCCGTTGATATCATATTTGTATATAGCCGGGTCATTGTCGAACAAGATCCAGGCCTCAGTTGCGGACACTGGGATGATCTTATTGACTTTCATTTCACTCACCCCAGCAGAACATTGGAATCCGCCGATGACTTCCGCATAACAACAAGACCGCGTGACTGGCCGAAGTGCGCTGATGGTTGCACGAAGAGTTGTGTCTTCTTCTGTGACAATTTCTTCCTCTTGTCCAAAATAACAGGGCTCGTTGTTCTTTGAACTGCCTGACCCGTGAGTCGTTCTACATACTTTACATATCAACTGATCACAGTAGTTGCACCGATGGACATCGGCATCAGTTGTCCTACACAAGCTACAAGTTCTTTTCTGACGCTGACTCCGGACGAAGTAATTTGATCTGAAGCCCTGCACACCCAGATGAGGAACCCATACCTTCTCGCGGCATATCGGACAGGAGAAATAATGTCTCTGGTGACTTGATGCGTGCCATCGCTCCAAGCAGTCAAGACAGAAGGTGTGTCGACATGGAAGGAGGCGAGGATCTACGTAAACGTCCGCACATATCGCACACGAACCGTCACCGTCCTCTGTCTTATTGGCTAATCCGTCTGACGTCATTATCTCGTAACGTTATCTGAAAGTATATGAAATTTATTTACATTTGGCAAAAAAATACTAAGATGATTGGTCGATGAAATATCGAATATAACAAAATGCTAAAAAATAATTGTGAGCCTGAATATTGCAATCTCCTTCTGATGATTACGGCATGTGTTTGTTGGCATAATAGGATATATTTTAAAGAGAAACCCCTTACAAGCATCACATTTTTTCAATAGTGTAAATAGGCGAATCATTAAAGTTGATAATCAAAGGTTATTTAGATGATAAGAACCTGCTATCACGAAGAAACAAAGTACCAATGTCAACATTATCACAAAATCATAACTAACTTTAGATCTTATCCATGACATAAATGCGACACCTCAAATTCTCAAATAGCGGTTGCTTCAGGGGTTAGACCGACGGTTCTATGTTTCTGTCTTAGGCACAGGGGGCCAACTCAATGAAAATGGATGTTGTCATACATTTTTTGTATTTGGAGGATGGACTGATGAGTATATATGACAGACATGTGATTTAAATAAAATACGAGATTTGAAAAAAATTATTAAAAAATCGGGATATTTACTATAAAACTGTTTTATAGTAAATATCCCGATTTTTTAATAATTTTTCAAATCTCGTATTTTTTTAAAAAAAACCCACATGACTGTCATATATAGTCATCAGTCCATCCTCCAAATACAAAAAAAATGTATGACAACATCCATTTTTATTGAGTTGGCCCCCTGTGGTCTTAGGCACATCCTCGCTACTCCAGGGGTTACTATATGACGTTATACCCAACCCTGGACTATCTCATAGTAAACTAAATGCAGCTCAGGCGAAAAGTCTGAACCATTCACAGACCTGCAAATTTTCCCTTTGAAGATTACAGAGAGAGCGACGGCACGCCCAACTGCAAAGACACACAGTCGACCACAGATTATCGTTAAACGGCTCTTTTGAAGTACAGCAAAGGACTGAATTACCTGTCTTGTTCTGTTGCCTCCAGTTTAACTATGAGAGAGTCCAGGGGTGGATATAACGTCAGTTATTGCAACTCCTGGAATATCAAGGATGTCTTTGACATGGCAAGACAGGAAACAGAGGATGGATGGATACTGGTTACACTGCCAACCTTTGCCACTGCCATTTTAATTGTGCTGGGGCCGATGGGAAATTATTTTATGTTATATAACAACATAGATTAGTATAGGATATTCTGAGAAGATATAACAGAATATTCTGGAATCAAGAGCGTTCTCTTCATCATCAACATCCGACATACGAATATATTGGCAACCACAGGCTTTTGAATCTATATTTACATTACCACCTATATGGCATATATACTGTATCAGTATTTCCAGTATCACACATATCTAGGTGTCTTTACAACTACAGAATCAAAACCCTGTGGGTCAACTCCGTGGAGGGCCACAACGTCATATGAGAATATGTTGGTAATTACTTAAAGCATAACAAAGTTCTAGTATTGCATCCTCGGTACTCCAGGGGTTACTATCGCTGACGTTATATCCATTCATAGACTATCTTATAGTAAAACTTGAGGCAGTTCAGGGGGAAAACTTACCAATACAAAGAGAGGAAGCTAGTTCTGGCAGCAATCCCCTGATGCAAAACACATTCATGACACATACAAAACTATTTCTTGTCTGAAGAGAGTGGCATAAATTGGCAATACGGCGGTTTCAAGATCCCAAAACGATGGGGTAGAGTACAATTTACCGTCGATTACTTCCAGCTTCCGTGATTGTGATGTCATAATAAATGATATTTTGACGTGAATCTTCTGACGTCATCATCTTCGGAATGTGGAACTAATCGACGGTAAATTGTAATTTACCAAAGTCGTTCCGGTATCTCGAAACCCCCGTTTTGTTATTAATTGAACAAGGGTCTCTTTACATGTTTATGTTTTGATATAAAAGAGAACTTCAAAACGACAACGATTAGTACAAAATTATTTGTTTCGTTTTCCTCATACTCGTATGAAAATGTGTACTAAACGAATACACTTAAAACTTAGCCTAAAGGACAACTTTGCCTACAGTATATACTATTCTCGATATTCCAGCGGCTGCTATTACTGCCGTTATAACCAAAACTGAAGGCTCTGTGTTACGTATACAACGGATGAGACAGGTAGTTTGGTCCTTTGATGTACCTAAATAAAATAGAATAACGGTACACTGTATGGATTTGAAGGTGAGCGTCGTTGTCAGTATTAAATCTACAAAGGACTTTAAGGAAGTCTCTTCAGGCCTGTGACTGGTCATGTTTTCCTCTGGGTGAATATTACTACAGTGATAGTAACCCCGGGATATAGAGGATGGCATTATACATGTATATTGTGTATGGCTGTGTGCTGCTGGCTAGTACATTGTAATAAGCCTAAATTTGTATTGTAAAGGCGGTGACACATATGTACATATGTGCACTACACTTTCGACAGGCCTAATCTGTATGCAGTACTATGCACGCGTACAAATGTACACCACAGGCCTAATTGTCATACTTTAGGAGAAGTATCAGGCTAAAATGAATCTCAAAATTCTCAGATGATGAGTATATGACTAATTACAATATAGTACTTACCATACTGCTTCCTTTCTGTGTACCATTTCTTTTAGTTTCGTTCTCTAGTCCGGAAGCTATGTAATACTAACAAAAGTGGAGCGGAGACGGCATAACAGAAAAAGACAACGGATCCGTATGATACCGGATCCGTTTTATTTGTCAATCCCCGTACTTTATATAGGGGATTAGTCATAATAATATATCTAATTAGAGCAAAAAATTGACTCCACTTCCTTGGATACATCATCGATATTCTAGGGGGTACTACCACTGTCATAATAGCTACCCCTGTAATATGTCATAGTAAATCTGAAGGCTTTGTGTGCAAAAGCAGATGAAACATGTAATTTAAGAATCAAATAACGGTGTACACAGTGGTTGTCTGTGGCTATGAAGCTATGCGTCGCTGTCTAAAAAAATTCAATGGAGTTTTATGACCATAAAGGCCTATAAATTGGTCAGGTTTTTTTTCTCCAAAAATGCTCTCAGTTTTACCGTGGATTATTCTAGGGATGGTCTATATAACAACAGTAATTAATAACGAGGTTAACTTGGATACAGCTCTGTTATAATTTGGAATGTCTCAACTATTTTGGAGAAAAATAAAACTTCATCATATTTTTATATATATATAAAAAAAAAAGATACACTCCACTGCCGTCAGAGTATTTAGATAAACTATATTTATCACTTGGACTATAATTTCTATTTAATCCTGAATATATTGATATGTCTAATTAACACAAAATATATATAAAATAATTTTGTTTGTTTCTTGTTTGTCTGCGCAATATAAACCATGCAAAGTTTCATGAATCTCTTCCGGGATACGATTAATTATTTTTTATACTTTTATTCAGAAGTCACATAATTTTAAGAAGGTCAAAATTGCCAATGGTGGTAATACATTGTAGTCACCGTCTATCATCGGTACACCGGAAATAGCTACACTCGAAGCGACAGCACAAAACACCGATAATTAAATCAATGTTTTTAGCTATATAAAATTAATATTGCTTGTCATTTGCTAGTTTAGGTGTTTCATAAACTATTCTAGATTCCTAAAACGTATAAACTATATAAATTGAAGGAGTTACTATAGAATTATTTGACAATATGTATAGTGTACATGGCGTGTACTTTCGGCGAGATGTTGAAATCTGAAAATAGTTTCATTTTAATGCAAATATTCAGCCTGGCTGATCTTAATTGTATATCAACAATATGTATAATTGCTATAATATTGTAATTAGACCGATATAGCAACATTATTTGTACTATAAATGCCATTTTCAATACGTAATTTAGTCGTCTTGTGTACGGAGTATAGCCATTTCAAAATAACGTGTGTACGGAGTATAGCAGGGAAGGTGTACGGAGTATAGCAATTTTAAAACATTTTAAAACGTATTCGTTTTTTGGAATTTGCTCTCTTTAAAGAATTAATCATAGTTGGATTTACAATCACAAATAAAGCATTGATTTGTTGATTAATTAAGGATCTATGTAACTTACCAGTATTGCAAAATATGGCAATACCATTACATAACTCAACTTTTCTGCCCATTGAGCCTCTTGAAATTCTCAAAATATAGCATTTTGCTCATTTAAATGTTTTTTCATACCCAATCACAACAATTACAAAATGATTGTAGAAATTAATACCAATTGTGACGGATATAAGTATGACAACACGTGCACCAAAACCATAAGCCCTCCTCTCTTCGAGAGCTAAAAATGGAAACTACAAATGATATGATAATGGTAATAGTGATGCTATACAAACACTTTGGACAGTCTTTCGAAACAATATAAGCCATTTACAAAGTTTTTAACTTTTAATTATCCCCGATTTCACCGAAATAGGGATATTGCATGCAATTTGGAATTATCCGTACATTTGCCTGTTACATTTTCTTAAATCCGCTCTCCAAGATTACCGGTTTTGCTTCTACGGTTTGATAAACACTTATCTGACTTATAATAAGGTATAACTGTGAGTGACATGTATTTCAATAACCCCATACAGAATATAATTGTACCTGCTGCTAACCCTAACCCTAACAAAAGCATTCACTCTTAGGCTATAACAGTAGGTACTGCAAAGTACATTCCTTAAGAATTGGTGCAACCATAACTGCATCCCTATCTAATATGTCTACTGAAACTACGAGTATTATGGAATGTGGTAGGTGGAAATCAAGTGCTTACGAGAGTTACATACGAATACCGACTCAAATATTATTTCCAAACGCTAGTTCCCCTCTTTCCTTTTGGGGGTGATATTTTTTTCTCAACAACTTGCAAGTTACACTCCTAAATAATAAGATACAGTAGGATAATAAAATTATGTTAACTTGTACACCAATAACAGAAAATGCACTGTCGGTTTTGAATCTCAGGTTTTGGACAAACCAGGTAAAATAACTTAGTTTCATGCTTTCAAAAATCATATTAATTTGGAAAAACTAGTTATATCAGACCATGGTATAATGTTTAAACTTTATATTTATGCTCAAATGCACTTAAAAGTAGTTAGCTAAGGGAAACTTAGCGGATAACTCGATGGTCCCTCTGCCGTCAGCAAAGAGAATGAAGATTTGCTTGTTCGTCTTGTGTTAAAACGACAAACGTTCATGATAACGTTAAAAGTAAAACAGGGGAAACGCAATACTACCGTCAAAACAACATGTACAGCATCACATTGCTGGTTTCTTAACACCTCTTATAATAAAAAAAATACAATTACACTGTACTATGATTATTAGACAATATATCCACTGTAACACATGCATGTACTTGGGAATTACAAGATCGCATAACTAAATACGTTATACCAAATTCAATCGTTTCACTTCTGCATACCACAGTTCAAAAACTACTCGAATTTAATTTTATTTAACTAATCAAAAAAGATGTTTTATATTTAAATGATTATCTAGAACTCAAACACTGTTTTAAGTTCATTTTCTATTATGGGTGCAGTATTAGCAGTTTTTTTACCGGATACATGTGTAAACAGGATCGTCAATATGTAGCAAACAAACCGAAATAATCAATTGAATGAGGTAAATATACATTAAATCATTGATACTATTACGCTATACTCCTACACCACAATAAGAATTTTAGCTATACTCCGTACACCTCGCGAGCTATACTCCGTACACTGATGTCTCCTTATAAAACGAATATCTACAAATCATTGAAGAACCCCAGGTTACCAACATTTTGTATTAATGAATATATATGTATATCCCTTTATGTAAGAAAGGTGATTTGGGTTAAATCAATATAATCATTTCAAAATAAACGAAAATGTGTGAGTAATCTAACTTTTTAGCAGGTACACACCATATATCTTCACAGATAATTCAATAAAGACGCATTCAAATTCCATATATTTTACATTTAATTTAATTCGAATGTTTTCTGAAACGACGAGACCACGATACAGTCTGCATACTTGTGCTGTATAATTAAAAACAATGACTGAATCAACCCCGGTAATGCTGTATTTTTGGGCTGTCGCTTCGAGTGTAGCTATTTCCGGTGTACCGATGATAGACGGTGGTAGTATAAAATAAGTAACGTTTGTTACAGAAGAAAAATGGCAATTCGTCTGTTTTTTGTTTTGATAGATAAAATCTACCATTCGTCGTCAGTGTAGCATCTTTACGGTAAATCAAATGCGCGGGGTTTGTATATCAATTTAAAACGAATAACGGATCCGAAACACATGTGTATCGATCCGTTGTCCGTTTCCAAGGTTAGGGATTTTCCATTTACCTATTTATAGCGTATAGGAAATAGAAACTACATTGTTATCCGCCATTAAAGCATGAAACGACACCCAATTGCAACGTTGGACGTCCTTGATGCATGAAATGTGTATTCTGGAAAGCCCCTAAGTAAGTTATGGAATGTGTTCGTATGTCGATACTTACTTGTACTGTGACTTGCATGCATGCACAATATTGCACTTTTACATCCAAGGTTACCTTATACCGTTATATGTGCCCAACTTGTATATAGAGCTTTACGTGTAGCTCTGTGTATAGGCCTACATGGGTTACATGGTTTTATTTATAGCATAATGACATTTAGGATAATAGCTTAAATAATACTGTTTTATATCTATGCGTCTGTTTTAAAAGATAATGCATGACCTCTATGTTTTAATTTATGACTCGGACTTTGAGTCTAAATACAACACAGGTTGCCTTATTTATGATACGCAGTACTAGTTTAGCCTACTCCATCTTGGGACAACTAGACTGTTCGCCAGTTATAGGAAAGTCACAGTATACACATGCCTTAGACTAGTGGTGTAATGCACATATGGATAAGTACAATGTAAGTAGAACGAGCCAGTCAAAAACAAATAGAACTTGAATTGAAATATCTTCATTTGATCCAATTTAGTCGCGGCCAATTCACATATATATGTATACGTAAGTTATTCACACATCTTGTTTTAAGCATGTAGTTTTATTTTAGCCATTATCTAGACATGTATTCCTGAAACCATTATCAATACCACAGGGACCTGGCACGAAAAAAAATTTAACCAATAGTATACATACATATATTATAGTATCAAGGGTATGAACTCGGCGGTCGAGAAAAACGGACCTATTTTTTTAAAACCATGATTATTTTAATAAATGGGTTATATACAACATTCACGGATATCTTACCTTAAAGAGAAATAATTTATCTTTCCATTGAGTGCTTGATGAATAAAATTGGCCAAGTATTGACGAAGTTATGGCTTGATGAATCGGGAAATTTACGAAAAATATGCTAGATAGACATTTCCCTGTCCGGTCGAAATGTCGTCTCGGCTCTAATGGGTACCTCAAAAACCAAGCCAAAATCACAAAATCTACGCTTGTGGTGGTAAACAGTACCCATAACTGTGTTCATCCACAATCTCCTTTGGAGATGTCATGACCCGTACTTTGTAGAAACTCCATTTAAACATCGTGTAGCTCACTTACTTTAACCGTCACCGCCATGTTCATTTGTTTTTCGGAACGCTTCTCGACTTTACATATCGTGACTACATTATGCAAATTATGTAATGTTGTGCTTGTAAGTAAAGTCGAGAAACGTTCCGAAAAACAAATGAACATGGCGGTGACGGTTAAAGTAAGTGAGCTACACGATGTTTAAATGGAGTTTCTACAAAGTACGGGTCATGACACCTCCAAAGGAGGTTGTGGATGAACACAGTTATGGGTACTGTTTACCACCACAAGCGTAGATTTTGTGGTTTTGGCTTGGTTTTTGAGGTGCCCATTAGAGCCGAGACGACATTTCGACCGGACAGGGAAATGTCTACCTAGCAATTTTTCTTAAATTTCTCGATTCATCAAGCCATAACTTCGTCAATACTTGGCCAATTTTGTTCATCAAGCACTCAATGGAAAGATAAATTATTTCTTTTTAAGGTAAGATATCCGTCAATACTGTATATAACCCATTTATTAAAATAATCATGGTTTTAAAAAAATAGGTCCGTTTTTCTCGACAGCCGAGTTCATACCCTTGATACTATAATATATATATGTATACTGTTAGTTTAAAAAATCGTGCCAGGTCCCTGTGATCAATACTATAAGGATTACGATAGGGTGGATATAACGTCAGTGATAGTAACCTCTGGAGTATCGAGGATGTCCTGAAATAGTCTTTACGCAAAACTTACGGAACGATTAGGGATATGATGTATAAATACTTTTAACTTTCTGTCGTGTTTTTTTCTCCAACCATTAGTGTTTACCACAAATATAAAAAATAAGTTGCATCATAGTCTAATATTTATCAAATTGCACGTAACATTCAATAGATAAATGAGAAGCTTGTCTCTCAGTGGGCTCCGTAAACAAAGATACATTTTTATCTTTAAACATTCTAAGTAAGCCTATTTTCGGTTTTGGTTGCCACGTCATTATGTCAACAGTACGCATGTATGTTATTTTGATATCACTGTAGTGGACAGAGCAGAAGCTATAGAGCGCAGCAGAACGCATCTACTGACGTCACGGTTTTATGTGGTTGTTGGAAAGGTATAATTGTATTGCGGTTACTTCTCTGAAAACATTTTGCTGGACGAACTGAAAATGAAAATAAGTTATTTTCAAAAGTACGGAGAAACGGGTTCCATATTAACATATAACGTTGACATTGACATTATGTGCGTACTTCAGACACTAGGTAGACATATCATTGTAGATTTCAGTTATGTGTTGTGTAAGTTTAGTTTATTAATTACTTGTTAATCACCTACATGATTCCGTCTATTGCCAGGATTTGTCTCTCCAACTAAAGTCAGTGTTCTGTCGGTGTTGATTCTGTTGACCACGTTGCGTAAACTAAATGCATGACATAATTCTGAGAAACGCCAACAGAACAAAACATAGCTGTATACGCAGTGACAGTGTCATGTACGATATAAACTGTTAACCAAATGATGACTTGTGTGGTAACGACCTTATCTTAACTTTATCTTTGTATTACATTATCATGTTTGTTACTGTATGTTTTCAGTGGAGTACAGGAGACAGAAAAATGGAGGACTCTTTGCCTGCCGAAGACCTGGACCAGGCGAAAGAGGAATGTCCAATATGTATGAATGTATATAGAAAGCCAAAGCTGCTGGAGTGTAAACACACCTTCTGTACCTTGTGTCTTAAGAAAGTCAACTCATCGGCTAAAGACCCACAGAGTGTCCCCTGTCCAGTATGCCGCCATGTTACGACACTGCCAAGGGAGAGCACTGTGGAATCGTTACTAACGAACTTCTACGCGCCTTCTTCTGATGTTTATACTTGCGATTCGTGTGATTTCAGGAGCCGAACTCCTCTGATGGAATGTGCATCTTGTTCATTCTGTCTGTGTAAGCCATGTTACAGTAATCACGGGAAGGACGACGCCAATAACAAGTGTCATGATACTGAAATAACTGACGCGTCAGCCCTCTATCCCAACGATTTGGCGATGAGGGGGACTATACAGCACCTATCGAATGGACTCATCCGGTCGTGTTACTGTGGCGATATATGTGCCGAATTTAACGCTTTACGAGCTACATGTGTAACGAAAATTATACCAGTATCTGGGTATAGTGCCTGGGTGCTGCTAGATGGGGGATCTGATGTATATAAATTGAGCTTATCTGGACAGATAGAGGACAAGCGAACGGTCGGCTGTGGGAGAACCCTAGATATTTGCTGGAGTGATAAAGATGGTTTGTTGGCGATCTGTAAAGGAGTTCCGTCCGTTTTGAAGTGTAATCCTACTGGAACTGAATCGATTTTGGACACTGGCAATTACCACCCAACGGCTCTGTGTACTTATGAAAATGACGGTTTAGTTATTGGTGCTTTAGACATGAGTGAGCCGTCAGAGGGCGTTAGTTACTTTCTGATCTACGACTCCGATAAGACTCTTATGAAAATCCAAGGAATAAGTGAACGCATGGCGTTTAAGCGGATTAATTCAATTGAATATAATTCTTTGACACAGCAGATTTGCGTTGCTGATGAGAAGCGGAATATGGTGTATCTATGTGGAAGTGAAACGTCGTGTGAATCGTATAGAAAAGGGAGGGCTTTCCCAACACGAAGTCGGCCCGCCGAGAGGGAGAGGCCAGACGAATTCACTCCAACGTCAATCTGCTGCGATTTGGACGGAACTATATTCGTACATGACTATTCTACTTCTTCTATCCACGTGATCAGTTCAAAGGGCAAGCTTCTTGGTATGTTACTAGGCAGTGATGACGATCATACCGGGGACCCATCATGCATTGCGTTCGGTCCAGATAAAAAGTTATGGATCGGAGACATGTTTTCTGGACAAATCAGAATCTACACCGTTGAGCAGGTTTATAATCGTGTTGGTCACAGGTCATCTCGTATTAGGATTGGTGGCAACGGAGAGGACATGCATGCAGCACTAATGCAGATGGTAAACAACCATCCTGAAATATTATCGTCTGGATCAGAAGGGATCCCCGCGGAGGTTCTACAGGGAATGCTATTGGGAAATGAAAACGAAGACGGAATCATGGGAATGCTGAGAAACCACAGCGACAATATGAATCTAGCAGGGGTTTGCCTTTCTCGTGATAGTACCGGGATACATGTCCGGAGCTCACAGAATGCAGATGACCCAGAGGCGAATCGTCTGGCACGTAGAGCATTTGCAAACCAGCTTTTGAACAGTCCCGAAACGGCGAGTTCACTAGAAAGTGATGGAATCAGTGTAGATGATGTACTGCGTGCTTGCTTAGATGCGGATGATTGAGTCGGGCTGTGTTTAAAGGTTTTGTGTTTTGGTTTTTACAAAGTTGTAATCTCAGTTTCACGAATGGTTCTTATTAACATTTAGGAATTTCTTAACTTCAAATTTTACATAGAAAAGCTTTACAGAATTTAAGGACTTCCTTACTTCCTTAAATTCTGTAATTCTTTCCTTAGGAGAATTTTAAGTTAGGAATTCCTTAATGTTAAGGAACGTTCGTGAAAGTTTTCATGAACATTCCTTAAATTTAAGGAATCCCTCAACTTAAAAATTTCCATAGGAAAACATTACAGATTTTGAGAAGGCTCCTTAACTTAAGATGTTTTCCTTTATTTTTGTAATGCTTTCCTATGGGGAAATTTCAGTTAAGGAATTCCTTAAAGTTAAGGGATGTTCATGAAACTGGGCCCTGGTTGTATGCACTGTGTTCTTGAAATTGCATTTATGGTTTTTTGAAGGCAAGTTGTTCAGTAAATGTCAGTCTTCCTTGTAAATATCTGTCATCCTGATTTTAAAAGAATTTTAGCTCGTCTCTCCAAGAGAGTGGGGTTTGTGGAATGACTTTGTCGACATCGCTGTTGGAAATCCCAGGTTAAGGTTTTGGTCAAGTGTTGTGATATTGTTATCTGTCACAACTGACGTTTATTTCTAGACTCATTTTGGACTTTAATTGTTATTATGGGTGTGGACAATCATTTAAAGTAGCCAACTGATGGCTTTTGAGAATTTCAAGAGGCCCAATGGGCCGAAATAGCCATGATAAAGTTTTGGAGCAAGTGTTGTAATATTGTTATCCGTCACCAACCGACTTTGATTTCTAAAATGATTTTGAATTATAATTGTTGTGATAGGACAAACATTTAAATGGGGACACTGCTAAATTTTGAGAGTTTCAAGAGGCTCAATGGGCTGAAAATTTAAGTTATGTAATGACATTGTTGTAGTTTAATATGCTGGTTAAGTACAAGGAACACGAGTTAAATCAACAAAATTCCATAGGCGAGCTTTGCAATTCTCAAACAGCTCTTGTTTGTCATGGACATGTGCAGGGATGATGGATTAGCCCCACCTGACTTATTACACGGAGGACTGATGTGGTCGTTCATTAACCTGTATACTGACATTGTATATTTTTATCGACAGCATTAATTTCAATCTAGTCTATCAGCATTATTACTGTGTTCAAAAAGCTGATATTATTTCCATATTATTATATTTCCTGTTAAGATGAATGAAATTTTAATGAGTATTAAAATATATTTAGAAACCGATATGTTGTGCACGTCTGGTATTGATTTTTAATGTATCGCCAATATCCATAGATTCCATGCCCGTGATGAGGAATACATTTGAATCAAGAATAAAGAGACAGTATTTGAATTCAAAATACGCAGATTATTTACGCATGATTTCTGGAACTACTTGGGAGTGTTTTAATCGACTGCTTCGAATAGAATGGTTCGAAGTGTTTTAATCGACTGCTTCGAATGGTTCGAATTAGTCCAGATGGTGTGTCCTGGTCGGTATTTCGCATGATAGTGTTATAAAATTGGTAATTTAAATTATTGCAATGAAGACATGAATACACCTTAATCTTCCAAAGCGCTATACGTAATACATTGCATACAGGAGAACCGTCCATCTATGAACTGTTGAATCGTGTCTAAACCAGCACTGGCACAATGAACCCTTGAAATTCTCTCCTACTTGTTATAATGCTATCTGATCGATAAAATGAGGAACTAAGGATACGGCCCCATATATCAAAAGGTTTAAAATGGTGTTTACATTCTTACAAATACGACGGATACGTCACTTTGAATATATACAAACTCCATCAAGAAGCTTATTTATTAGGTAAAGAAAACTCGTCAACCAATTGCTCTCTTAACACATGAAGGCAGAAGATATATTGCATCATTTGTAGAACTTGATAAAGCCTACTCGTCAGACAAACACGCCTTCTCAGATTTGAAGAAGGAGATGAGGATTGCTAAAAGGCCAGTTCACCGTACAAGACGATATACTAGATATATAAAGAATCAACAGTGACTGTTGATGCGTTTCTTCTTCACACGACCTGTTCTGTCAACGAACCAATCTGATTCAAATATAGATCCTTATAACCACTCCGTTCAATAGAGGATCTGACAACATCCCATAAGGGGTCATATTCTGGTTATTTTATACTACCTGAACTTCAGATCAAAAGGTTTTTTCTACTCCTTGCTACATCAATAGTTAAAGCAGCAGCACTTTGATTGGCCATTTCCAAAGGTCATCTGGACTTGACCCCTAATGGGATGTTGTCAGATTGTCTGCGAACGGTACTTCATAGTGTTCAATTTCTCCTGAAAAGACCTGCTGCATGAATATCTACTGTCAGACGAAAGCTGGCATTCATAGACGCGATAGCAACATAATGGTCAGTAGCAAGTAGCAACGATACTAATATACAGGCAAATATAATTTAAACGAGAAAGTATGAGTCGACGGACTTTCCTAAACTTGCCATTGTAAGAACAATTAAGGGTTTCAGGAAGAATATCGTGCTGAATACCCTTGACTAGCGAACTTGGGGGTGGGAACAGACGAGAAAGTGACAAAAGGAAGCATTATTTAAGTAGTTACCACTAAGTTATTGATTGCACCCCCTTTCTTACAAAATTTGTTGTCATGGTCGACCGCACACAATATCCAGTCCTTTTCATTGCCATGTAACCCCGATTACCTTTTTCGTTGAAAGTATGTAGTATTAACTTATAAGATTTACTTAAAACGTCTAATCTGATATAACTACAGATCTGTATCCTCGCTTGGTTTGATGAAGCGTCTGACAACATCCCATTGGGGGTCACGTTCTGGTAAACTTTCGAATTGTAAATCAAATTGCTGTTTTCAGAATCTTGGAAATTTCAGGGGACGAATTAGTTTAAAAGATCTATCAGAATTATTTTTGTGAATGTAGTCATCTTGCCCAAATAGCACAACAATGAATACAATAGTAAAACAAATAAATAAACAGCTAAATTCATGATATGTATAATGGTATGAAATGTCGTTACAATTAATGTAGTAATATCTGCACGGAGGAAATACATTTGATTTGAAGTATAGAACGTGGCCCCGTGTGGGGTGTTGTCAGATCCTATCGAACGGAGTGATTATAAGGATCTGTATTTTAAAGGCCCACTACTTTTGCGAAACAAACATTAAAAGTTTCTGAAAACAATAATACTATACGAAAATTATAACACCGACCGAATGCGATATTCCCTGCGTACAATACGTTAACAGTGAAGATTCATTCCGCTGTTTTGTCGTCTTGCGCAGTGATAATCAACCGACGCGCGTAATTAGGCCAAACAATATTATGTCTGGTTAGGGTTACCAAACCTACGCTAATTTTTTACCCCAGGCCCTTATTCCCCCCCTTATTCCCCCCCCCCCCCCCCACTTTTCTACGAAAATAAAATAAAAGTCGGGACTTCGATATCAGACTCCGGTTCCGGCCATTATTTTAGAGTGAAAGACACTAAAAAAATCCTCCCGACCTACCGACCCTATTTTTTTGCCAATGTAACCCTAAACAGACATTTTTTGAATTAATAACTTTTGTGACTATGAAATTTCCAATTTTGTTTTACATTCCTATTTTAACAATTAAAAGCCGTTTCGGAAAAGTAGTGGCCCTTTAATCAAATTGATAAAACGTCAGGCGTCAGCAAATACATGTGATCCGTTGTATATATATGGTATTGCTTTAGTTCAAGAACTGTGTTAAGGACATCTTCAAGTGGGTTCCCTATTGAGGAAGTAATTGTGATTCATCTGAGGTTAAAGAAAATGGTAATTTCAAGAAAGTTATCCGCCGTTTTGTCAAAATAGAGCTTCCATTCTTCCTTTAACAGTTCTAGAATTAGTATTGATTGATCCTCAGATTCCAGCCTCCTTACTTGTGTTCAACTTTGATTGGTAGCTTGGCTGATTTGGCTTTTCGGCCTATCAACAGCTAGGGATATTAACGACGGCTTTCCCTGTGTATTCGTCTATGTGAATGTCTGTATTTTGGGAGGCTGCAGCACACCCCACCTGGTCACTCTATACTGACATAGCTATGAGATACATTGCGTCTGCTGCATCGTTGTTGCCATGCCCTCCTCCAACAAGGACATTATTGCTATATTTTGAAATAGGCGCGATTTTGTCGATTGGATTTGCTATTTTGAGTGTTTGCGAGTCCGTGTAACTGTGTGGTTGCAGGGGCGTAGGAAGCGGGGGGGCAGGGGGGGCAACTGCCCCCCGTTCCCCAGGACGGGGGGGCAAACATGTCTTTTTGCCCCCCCATTTTCGCCGACTGAAATGTTCTAAAAATGCATATTTGAAAGAAAAAAGAGTCCTCCTGCACAATTTTCGTACTTCATTCTAAAAAAATTTCCGCTGCGCGGCGCATTTCCTAAAACGTTCAAGCACATAATGTTCAAACCTTTAATAGTAGTAATTCAATACACATGAACTACACTAAAAATGTCCATTAAGGGATTCTACGTTCTGCATTTGTATTTCAAAAATGTCTCTTAAAAGATTACTTTGTTTATATGTCTTAGCAAGACAATTAATTCATTATTATTTTGAGTTACAAAACAATGTGCCGATGGTGTGAAGCCGGTATGTTCAGATCGAGCAGGGCTGCACAATGATATGACGACACAATTATCACAATTATCATTTTTAAATACAGGTTACTTTAAATCGAAAAATTACCATGGTAAGAACGCTTTAATATCATTAAAATACATCGTTAAACATTCTAAAATCATAATTTTTTTCCCGGGAGAGACCCCCGGACCCCCCAAACTCCAAAATCTCGCGCCTTCGGACACTCTCAAATTCATCAAAATGCATTGTAAAACTCATCTTAGCCATTCTAAATCGTAATATTTTTTCCCCGGGAAAGACCCCCGAACCCCCATAACACCAAAATCTTGCGCTTTCGGGCGCTCGCAAAATCATCAAAATACACTGTAAAATTCATCTCAGCCATTCTAAATCGTAATATTTTTCCCGGGGTCGACCCCCAGACCCCAAAATCTCGCGCCTTCGGCGCTCACACGCTAATTTGGCCAGTTTTCGTTAATTTCCTTTTAGCGACCCCACTGTCTATAAATGTGTACAAGGATTATATTTAATGATATATGAAAAAAGTATATAAAGTATATATGGTTGTGTGTTGAATTAATCTCCTCCTGTAGGTGCGGCGGGGGGGGGGGGGGGGGGGGGGGGGGGGGGTTACAAAATATTGAGGACCTTTGCCCCCCCCATTACGTTTCATCTTCCTACGCCACTGGGTTGGTTTGATGGGCTTAACGTCCTTGTTCCGGTTATTAACCGAGCCTCGGACACTTCGTGTGAGGTCAAGTATTGGTCTTTGTTTATAGCTATGAATGTGTATAGCATTGCTAGCCGTGCATCTTTTCGTCTATCCTCTAATCTAGGTCAATCTATGTGCTCAACCATGCCATGTCATTAATGCTGGAGGTGTTATGGAATATGTTGATGACATAACGA
This sequence comes from Argopecten irradians, assembly GCF_041381155.1. Lineage (NCBI taxonomy): Eukaryota > Metazoa > Mollusca > Bivalvia > Pectinida > Pectinidae > Argopecten > Argopecten irradians. Next base: position 44,356,810 of record NC_091137.1, on the reverse strand, counting down.
GCAGCTCTGCGTTTGACTATGTCTAGTCCATTCTAGTATGAATCCCACACTGTACCAGCATATTCAAGTGTGGGACTTAGAAAGGATTTGTATAGTTGTTCTTTTATCTTTTTGAATTAACGTTTAGATTTCGTCTAATAAAGCCAATGGTCTTATTAATATTGGCAGTGCAGGTGATGCTGCTGATGTGCGAGTCCCATTTTAAATCATGTTGGATTTTTGGGGATAGAATACTATTTTCCATCTTTCATCCGAGACAGATGATTTGTCTTATTTATAAGAAATAGTGTCATCGATGAACAAGATAGGCTGGTGGACTCCTGATGTAACCACAATTTTTGTTGAAGCTCACTTCGGCATTTTCAAACTTATTTTGAAACTTCTGAAACACCCTTTTTTTAACTTTAAGCACAAGTTGGCATTTTTCATTCGTATCTGCCCAAGGAAAAATGACGACCGGATGAAAGACATTTTGGCGATTGTGATTAACATGACTGAAAAAAAGTTTAAAGTGAATAGTCGGGCAAAGAAAACCAGTCTAAATGCGTTCATTTGCCTTCCAAAAGTTCTCGCATATTAATATGATGGTCAAGTTCTGCTTAGTTTCCCAGTTCTGACCATTAAAGTAAAGAAAAGGTGCAAGCATTGAAAGTGAGGCTGTGTGGAATTGTAACCACGGAAATAGTGAGCCGGGAGGACGTTTTAGAATTCCCATACTTTAAATTAATTTCTTTGTACGCAGACAGATTTTGACGAGAGATTTTATTTTTCTATTTCATAAGAAATTATACTGGATACATTCACACCATTTTACCGACTTTAGCCATCCTTGCCCGACTGTTCACTTTAAACCTCATGAAGGCTATAAAAAACAAATAAGAAAAACTCAACGTATAAGATATATGTAGTTTATATGAAGTGAGTATCATTTGTTATTAATATTAACAATTATCAATTATATAAGTCAATTGTGTAAAAAGTTTGAAAATAAAATATCTAAGTAAACAAAGTCATTAGATGTCTTAACCACAATCCGGCATCTCTCATACGCTGGTAATCTTTACTATCGTCCATTTGCATGCTACCGGTTTTCTAGATTTTTCTGCTATTTCTGTCCGTGGTTTTCGGCTAGTTTCACGTTCTTCATTTCTTGTGCCTTGCATCAAATTGCTGACAGGGACATACTGTCTTGCCATGAGTCTTCGACACACATCGCAGTCGTTTTGATGGTTCGCCTGGCGGAAGCAGAGGATTCTTCTTAGGTCTGTTTTTGCGTGGAATCGAAGACTTTTTCGGAACATCAGACTTCTCCTTTTTCAGAAGTGGAGAGGGTGGTGGTGGTGGCGGGCACGGATAGATTATAGGGTTCCTGTCCACAATCCAGCAAGTGGGTTTAACTTCCCGTACAACGATAGGCAAGGCAAATAGGATCCTTAATCCACGCGGCGGTGGGGCAATTTCCAGACGGAACCACTTCTTATCGTAAGGCTTTTGTGGTTTCATCCCTTCCATTTCCTCCTCTGTCATGTATGGATGTATCTTTGGCCTTCGGCTGCGCTTGAAACATTTCAAAAAGTCAAAGCAGCCCATTTTTGGTCTCTGATAGATATCGTCACTGTATATGTTGATTTTCAGGATGTCAATTATGACGTCATCCGTAGTTACTAATTCATTGTGACGTCATGGTCATGAGTTATCTGTAATCTCACGCTCGCGTGACCCGAGAAGTGTAGATGCATCATCTTCTTATTTATTTTGGCATGTTTCTGCTATCGTGTTATTTTATGTCGCGTTACGGAAAACACAGCATGACGTATGCAATTGTTATACCACATACATGTATAGTTACAACATATACTAGTACCTATTAAACGAATTACGATGTCCCAAAACAGTTGATACCTTGATTATAACGTTAACTTAATTTTGTTGTCTTGTATATATATTTTCCAATGGAACGTAACTTCTTTAAATATTTTTCACTACAACTCTTGACATTCACCTCTGGCTCGCGAGTTCGAATCGCGTGTGGGGCAGGTTCTGACCGCTGGTCGGTGGTTTTTCTCCGGGTACTCCAGTTTTCCACCACCATCAAAACCTGGCACGTTCTTATATGGCCCTGGCTGTTAATAGGACGTTAAACTAATAATACTTATCGCACCTCGGACAGAAATGTGACCAAATGATCCCCTAACACAGTAATCTAACTAAAAAACACATGTAAAAGGACAGTAGGTAATTTCGGTATGGTGCAATATGGCGGCTGATGCCCTCGCTTCAAAATTAAAACACATATTCTCTTCAAATAAATAAACCATTTCATTACAGTAAAAAATAAATTTAACATTTTATTACCGTAAAACTATATATTGTAAAAGTTTAATACTCTAAATTAAATGAAATGCATTTTTAAATTCGAGTTGCTTCCCCTACGCCAGTGTGAAAGTTGATGACGCGGTGAAAGTCAAACGTAATACTTGTTCAATTGTCAAGCGTTTTCTCGAATGTGATTATAAACAAATGGAGGGATTCGTACAGCTCAATACTCACTATACAATCAATTTATCGGCATATCTTTTGAGTGATTATCTCAGCGAGAATGCACAGAAGATCGAGGAGATTGGGCTTTAAATGTTGAATGGATGTTTGTGTCCCTTTTGTTTGTGATGCTTTCAATATACAGCCACTGGTGTCATATCGAGGTAGGTCTTGCTATGTGGAATGTCGAAGTAATAATATTGTTGATTTGTGAATTAGTTAGTATTATTTTGCAGGGTTCTTAAACAGTATATTTGCAGATTCCAAAAAGAAATACATGAATAAATATGTAGCCTACGGCTAGGTCAATTATTTTAAAAGCGTCAATTGTTTACAGTTTACAGTATCCTTCGATAGCAAGCATGATTCAAGTTTGATTTCAGATAGGTAGAACTATTGAAACAAATCAATGGTCCTTGATGCGATTAATTTGGGGACCGCAATGCAGCCTGGGAGAGATTGACCCATATAAAAATATTAGAGGGTCACCACCTGACGGCTCTCCACCAATCATTTGGGGATATTTCTGTCCAAGGTATGATAAAAAGGCATAGAAGGTCAGTAAAAAGCACAGGGAACTGGCACAAATTTTTTTCCACCCAAAGTAGTCTATACATATAATAAAATATGTCTGAAGGCAAGGCCTTAAAGGGCGCAGCCAGATGTTTCAGTAACCATTAATTATGCAATGTTAAAAAGTTCAATTTATGGAAATAACTCAGCCGAATTTTCTGTTTATTTTTTAGTCATATATTCTCACTCTGTCCTTGTCCAAAAACCCCCATTTGAGAAGGAAATCCACATAAGAAAAAGAAGAAATTTTTATTTCCGTAACTGATATTCCGTTTTGGGTCAGCTGATTATATTGGAAGGTGGTTTATCACTTGAACGCTTGCAAATAAAGAGCAATTGCACTGAGCTTCTGCGGGATGAAGATTACGTTCATCGGATCATAAAAGTGTTTGAACCGCTTGATTATATATTGAGCTGACTTTAAAGCATCGCATTCACGCTGATCGGATTTTTTTACAGTGGGTAAAAAAATAGAACTGAATCTGTCAGTGTGTACATGTAGGATTGAATTTTGCAGATTGTGTTTTTAGCTCATATTTCATGCATGTGTTATCTTAAAAGTGCTTCACACTTTATGCCCTTCACGAAGGGGCTGCGCCCTTATTATAAATAAATGTATCAGTATACTGTTGGTTAAATAAATTCGTGCCAGGTCACTGTAGTAAGAAGTATTCGCTACGCCCTCACCCACTATAAAGACTTTTCTACCCTACTCTTGAATGTTTTTTTTAGACAGGAGTTCCCAGATTTTTACATAACTTAAGTTATGGAGATAAGCCGAAAAATGTACAATATGTGGGAGAGAGAACTATCGAGGCCCGTCAGAGCCGAGATCTGTTCTCTCTTCCGCATATTGTACAGTAACTTATTGACAATGACTTCTTGAGAATAACTAAGACGCCTAGAGACCTGATATTGGGCATGTGACATGCTGTGATGAAGAGCTACCAAGTTTGTTCAAATGAATGACCTTGACATTCATTCAAGATCACAGGGTTCAAAATGGCTAAAATCTTTAGATGACTTCTTGTGTATAACTAAGAGGCCTAGAGACCTGTTATTGGGCCTGTGACATGCTGGGATGAAGGGCTACCAAGTTTGTTCAAATGAATGACATCGATCTTCATTTAAGGTAACAGGGGTCAAAATGGCTTAAATTTTTAAACGACTTCGTTGTATTGTGCTAATAGTCAGATGACTGTCAAGGCCCATGAGCCTTTTGTTTCTAATTTTAGCCAGTTTTTTTGCCTTTGTCTATGAGCTCAGATAACTCTACCAATATGCATTCAACCATGACAAATCCAGTAAGTGATGAATAGCATTCATGAACAGAATGCATGAAGCATGCTTTTGGGTTGGACAACTATCTGTAAATTCACTTTCAGCATGTCCACTGACAGTGATGGAGGGATATTACTTTTTTTTATATAAAAAGGACATTTCTTTCCAATGTGTGATATGGTAAAGAAATGTCATATGAAACTAGACTTGCAGTTTAGGCGTTTGTTTGAAAGTGTCTTGCTAAAATGATCGCATGTAACAGTCATTTCCAGGTCAGTTCAAAACAGTCGGTGCTCCCCAGAACTTTCATTGAATATGGAGGATTTAAAAAATTTGACCTCTCTAGGGACAGTCTTGGATTTATTGGGAATATACTAAATCATTTTGCACACATGTATCTTCATACCATGTGCAATTCCATTCAACACAGCCAATTGGATTTAGGTAAAATTCTGAAATGTTGTTGAAACACTATCAAAAAAGTGCAAAACTACAGTGTAGATGATTTGGAAATTTAAAGTCAAAAGTGTTGTACAAAATCAACAAGGTTTCAGAAAGCGGGAATTGGAGTTAATGCTGTAGATAAGTGTTAAATGGTGAATTCATAATAAGGAGGAAAAACTCGATCTGGGATATATACAGAAAATCTGTGGATGTGTTTAATTCAGCATTGATAGAGAGGATTAAATTTTTCTTTATATTAATTGTGTGGGATTTTTTCGTAATTTGGATTAAAAAATAATGGAATATTCCGGCAGATTGTGTGTCGTGTTTTCAACATAATTATGGGATTAAGTTACCTTTTTACTGTCTTATATTAGAGTCACATATAAGACAGTCTTATATTAGAGTTACATATAGGACAGTTACAGGTAATCATCTGATAATCCGGGAGTTAAGTACAGAAACAACAATAGAATGATATTACAACTATGTTTTAACCTGTGTATAAAGACCACTTAACTACAGACTCAACTAGATGAAAGGCCAGGTTAATCCATTATGAAATTTCAGGGGTGAATCAGTTAAAAGAGCTTCTGTGTCTTTGTTACAGATACTGGTAAAGGACTGTCATTCCAGTTGATATCTTGTGAGGAGCAGGGTATTCTTTTGAGTAACTTCTGGGTAATTAAGATAATGTATTTAACACTTAAAGGGACAAGTTAGTGGGGCTAATTCTGTTACATAACCAGGAAGCAAAATATGACATAAATGTATTGTTCTAAATTCCTTATGAAATATATAACAAGAAATATTGACAAATTCCACGACATTGTTAAGTATTTTGATTGATACCATTGAAATTGCAAATCGTTGATCAATACGGTTAAGCATGTACAACATGTAAGTTGTACCCATACCTGTGCCAAAGTCACTTACGTTCAACAAATGCAATACATAACACTGAGGAGTTGATGAAATTATTTTTAGACAAGAACATGCATCTAATAAGGTAAGCACACTACTGTAAGAGTGATATGAGTAGTTCTAGACAAAAAGGGCCAGGGTTCGGCATACAAGACATCCGACCACAGTGTGTAATAGCGGACAGCAAGCGAGTTTGAACATTTCACATACATTTCACAACAGTGGGCTTTTCTGCCATTTCACAGGAAAACCAACTAATCTTATTTCCATTAGAAAAGGTTTGTTCCCGAAACATGAGCAAATTTTACTGTACTCTTAGAATGAATTGTCCCTTTAATCAAAAAGTTACTTAATTCTATGTCATAATATATGTATCATTATACATGTATACATGTACCATGTTTTACCCAATAACCGCCCAAGGTGCTTGACAAATTGAAACAAATAAGGGGGGGGCTTATTAGAACCTAATTTGGACTAACCCTTCATAAAATGATTTTAGTGTTATATTAAGACAAGTGTTATGTTCACTGCAAAATCTCAGTATGAGAATTATATTTATAAATTTCTGGGTTTCAAAGTTGAAACTTTACTGATGAAATTTATAATGCTGTTGATATGTTAAATGGATGTAAAGGACAGAATTGAATGCCTCTGATCTGAATTCAGCATTACGTTCAGTTGGAGTACTCACTAATGTAATGCACAATTACAAAATCACAAAATGCAGATAAATATATATGTATATTAATACCAAACTAAAACATTTATTATATCACCTAAGAATATTTGTGTAAATGTTTTAAATACTTTCCCTTGGTATGGTTAGATTATTTCATTATATCAGTCAGAGACCCAATTGTGTAAGCAGTTGTCTCCCTTCATAGCCAAAGATTTCTCTGTCCTATATTACAGGTATAAGAGAATAGGGGCCAGTTTACAAGCCACAGTAGTACAGCTAGCCCAGATTAACCCCAACCATTACTACGTAGGGACAGAATCGGGCTATATACTTCATGGACTTAGGTTTGGTAACCGAGCCTTCCCCTCATCATGCTCTACGGGCAGTGGTGAGTTCATAGATACATTTTGGTAGTTCATAGTTTCATTTTCATGATCATAGATTCATTTTCATAGTTCATAGATTTATTTTCATGATTCACAGATCCATTTTCATAGTTCATGAAAATTTATTGCGCTTTTATTGTTTACATTGTTACAAATTGTTTTTGATACTGCCCCCTTATTGGCTGATCGCTTGCTGTCAGTCAAACAGTCCGAGTACTGCATGTGACTTTGCAATATTTATTGTGTATGCTACGACATAGGCTATGACATCAGGAACAGGAATTGATACAATCATGCATAGAGATAGTGAATTTCTGGTCTCCTTGATAGTCATCAACTCATTTACTCCCGAAGACACATTTGAACTCTTCTGAATCAAAGTCTGGAACAGTTCATTATGGATTTTCAGGGGTGATTGAGTTATAAATGCTGGTATGAAGTATCTATAGTCGTTGATTATCTTGTGTTACAGATGCCCCGATGGAGATGACAAATATTAATTTTTCTCCCTTTGGACATCCCTGTTTCATGGTCCATCCAGATATTAATGTATTGGGTCAGAAGTTGTTGTTACTTAAAAAATCCAAACATTTAATAATCATTTAAAGTTCCATTCTTAGCCTTCTCGTTTAAAGATTTCTTATTTGATTATTTAAGTTTACACCCTACTGGATATATGACACCCCCTTACTCTGTAAACTAAAATGACTTTGTGACCACCTCCTTTCCCCTATTAAGTAACTTTTGAAACCGACCCGTTACTCTGTTAAACGACCTTTGAGATCACCAACTTACACTGTAAAATGACTTTTGAGACCACCTCCTCCTTACTCTGTAAAATGACCTTTGAGATCCCCCCCTCACTCTGTAAAATGACTTTTGAGACCACCCCTTACTCTGTAAAATGACCTTTGAGACCACCCCGTTACTCTGTTAAACGACCTCTGAGATCACCAACTTACACTGTAAAATGACTTTTGAGACCACCCCCTTACTCTGTAAAATGACCTTTTAGACCACCCCTTACTCTGTAAAATGACCTTTGAGATCACCCCCTTACTGTGTTTAAATTACTTCTGAGACCACCCCCTTACCTCTATAAAATGGCTTTGACACCACCCCTTTACTCTGTAACATGACCTTTGATGACCCCAATACTGTGAAAAATTCATTTTGAGACCACCCCCTTACATCTATAAAATGGTTTTGAGATCATCCCCCTTTCCACTATAAAATGGCCTTTGAGACCACCTCCTTTACCCTATAAAATGACTTTGAGACACCCCCCTTACCTTTGTAACAGGACTTTCTGAGACCACCACTTACCACTGTAACAGGACTTTGTGATCACCTCTCATTTCTGTAATATATTTTTGAGACACCCTGCTTACCTCTGTGACACACATCATTATAATTTATGCAATGTTACCATGGTTATAGAGCAAAAACATACTTTCTGTCAATAAAAATATCATTAAGTTTTTATCAGGGGAGTATTCAATATTTCAAACACAGCAACTTAATTTCTAAATACTTAATTTAAATTTCGGTAGATTTAGGGGCCAAAGAGAGCCATTACCGTATCTAGTCCTTTCACGACATTGTTTTAAGTATTTTGATTGATACTGTTGAATTTCCAAATCGTTGATCAATACGGTTAAGCATGTACAACATGTAAGTTGTACCCATACCTGTGCCAAAGTCACTTACGTTCAACAAATGCAATACATAACACTGAGGAGTTGATGAAATTATTTATAGACAAGAACATGCATCTAACAATTTATAGACAAGAACATGCATCTAACAAGGTAATGAGACAAGAACATGCATCTAATAAGGTAAATCACACTACTGTAAGAGCGATATGAGTAGTTATAGACAAAAAGGGCCAGGGTTCGGCATACAAGACATCCGACCACAGTGTGTAAGCGAGTTTGAACACTTCATATACATTTCACTACAGTGGGCTTTTCTACCATTTCACAGGAAAACCAACTAATCTTATTTCCATTAGAACAGGTTTGTTCCTGAAACATGTGCAAATTTTAATGTACTCTTAGAATGAATTGTCCCTTTAATCAAAAAGTTACTTAATTCTATGTCATAATATGTATCATTATACATGTATACATGTACATGTACCATGGTTTACCCAATAACCGCCCACAGTGCTTAACAAATTGAAACGAATAAGGGGGGGGGGGGGTTTATTAGAACCTAATTTGGACTAACCCTTCATAAAATGATTAAAGCACAAAGTAAGCTATAAATCATTTTGTAAAGGAAATCAATAAAGTAACCTACAGAGTTTTCATATTTTCAGTCTGCATTTAATTCCAGGTAAGTGATATTGAGGCCTAAATAAGGCGGAGGGACACTTACAGGGATGATAGCGCTTATTGGGTCGAGTATTGTATAGATTATGGAAATATACTTTATCTTGTGTTAAAAATTAAAGTCATTATCTGGTCTCCAGTAGATTCATGAAAAATTACATTCCATCCCAATTCTATGCTAATTAGATCATGAATTTACATTAGAAATTATTATACAAACTTAGTTATGAATGTCTGCTTTTTTTTCAGGTTGTAGCCGAGATTGCCTCCCCTGAAATGGCAGGGTCAGAAACAGATCTTGGACTCTCACCAGGAGGAAAAGTAAAACTGATAAAAAGTTCAGCTATAATCTTACAACATCCACCAAGGTAAACATCTGAATATTATCATAGCCTTTTTTAAATGGAGATCAAAATATTCACGATTTGGACCAAAAATGAGAAAATTAGATTTTAGTGTTATAGACAAGTGTTCATGTTCACTGCAAAATCTCAGTATGAGAGTTATATTTATAAATTCTTGGGTTTCAAAGTTGAAACTTTACTGATGAAATTTATAATGCTGTTGATATGTTTAATGAATGTGAAGGACAGAATTGAATGCCTCTGATCTGAATTCAGCATGACGTTCAGTTGGAGTGCGCACTAATGTAATGCACAATTACAAAATTACAAAATGCAGATAAATATGTATGTATATTAATATCAAACTAAAACATTTATTATATCACCTAAGAATATTTATTTGTGTAAATATTTTAAATACTTTCCCTTGACATGGTTAGATTATTTCACTATATCAGTCAGAGACCCAATTGTGTAAGCAGTTGTCTCCCTTCATAGCCAAAGATTTCTCTGTCCTATATTACAGGTATAAGAGAATAGGGGCCAGTTTAAAAGCCACAGAGGTACAGCTAGCCCCGATTGACCCCATCCATTACTACGTAGGGACAAAATCGGGCTATATACTTCACGGACTTAGGTTTGGTAACCGAGCCTTCCCCTCATCATGCTCTACGGGCAGTGGTGAGTTCATAGATACATTTTGGTAGTTCATAGTTTCATTTTCATGATCATAGATTCATTTTCATAGTTCATAGATTTATTTTCATGATTCACAGATCCATTTTCATAGTTCAAGAAAATTTATTGCGATTTTATTGTTTACATTGTTACAAATTTTTTTTGATGCTGCCCCCTTATTGGCTGATCGCTTGCTGTCAGTCAAACAGTCCGAGTACTGCATGTGACTTTGCAATATTTATTGTGTATGCTACGACATAGGCTATGACATCAGGAACAGGAATTGATACAATCATGCATAGAGATAGTGAATTTCTGGTCTCCTTGATAGTCATCAACTCATTTACTCCCGAAGACACATTTGAACTCTTCTGAATCAAAGTCTGGAACAGTTCATTATGGATTTTCAGGGGTGATTGAGTTATAAATGCTGGTATGAAGTATCTATAGTCGTTGATTATCTTGTGTTACAGATGCCCCGATGGACATGACAAATATTAATTTTTCTCCCTTTGGACATCCCTGTTTCATGGTCCATCCAGATATTAATGTATTGGGTCAGAAGTTGTTGTTACTTAAAAAATCCAAACATTTAATAATCATTTAAAGTTCCATTCTTAGCCTTCTCAGGGTTTAAAGTTTTCTTATTTGATTATTTAAGTTTACACACTACTGGATATATGACACCCCCTTACTCTGTAAACTAAAATGACTTTGTGACCACCTCCTTTCCCCTATTAAGTAACTTTTGAAACCACCCCGTTACTCTGTTAAACGACCTTCGAAATCACCAACTTACACTGTAAAATGACTTTTGAGACCACCCCCTTACTCTGTAAAATGACCTTTTAGACCACCCCTTACTCTGAAAATGACCTTTGAGATCACCCCCTTACTGTGTCAAATTACTTCTGAGACCACCCCTTACCTCTATAAAATGGCTTTGACACCACCCCTTTACTCTGTAACATGACCTTTGATGACCCCCATACTGTGAAAAATTCATTTTGAGACCACCCCCTTACATCTATAAAATGGTTTTGAGATCATCCCCCTTTCCACTATAAAATGGCCTTTGAGACCACCTCCTTTACCCTATAAAATGACTTTGAGACACCCCCCTTACCTTTGTAACAGGACTTTCTGAGACCACCACTTACCACTGTAACAGGACTTTGTGATCACCTCTCATTTCTGTAATATATTTTTGAGACACCCTGCTTACCTCTGTGACACACATCATTATAATTTATGCAATGTTACCATGGTTATAGAGCAAAAACATATACTTTCTGTCAATAAAAATATAATTAAGTTTTTATCAGGGGAGTATTCAATATTTCAAACGCAGCAACTTGATTTCTAAATACTTAATTTAAATTTCGGTAGATTTAGGGGCCAAAGAGAGCCATTACCGTATCTAGTCCTTTCACGACATTGTTTTAAGTATTTTGATTGATACTGTTGAATTTCCAAATCATTGATCAATACGATTAAGCATGTACAAAATGTACGTTGTACTCATACCTGTGCCAAAGTCACTTACGTTCAACAAATGCAATACATAACCACTGAGAAGTTGATGAAATTATTTATAGACAAGAACATGCGTCTAATAAGTTAATGAGACAAGAACATGCATCTAATAAGGTAATGAGACAAGAACTTACATCTAATAAGGTAAATCACACTACTGTAAGAGCGATATGAGTAGTTCTAGACAAAAAGGGCCAGGGTTCGGCATACAAGACATCCGACCACAGTGTGTAATAGCGGACAGTAAGCGAGTTTGAACACTTCATATACATTTCACTACAGTGGGCTTTTCTACCATTTCACAGGAAAACCAACTAATCTTATTTCCATTAGAACAGGTTTGTTCCCGAAACATGTGCAAATTTTAATGTACTCTTAGAATGAATTGTCCCTTTAATCAAAAAGTTACTTAATTCTATGTCATAATATGTATCATTATACATGTATACATGTACATGTACCATGGTTTACCCAATAACCGCCCACAGTGCTTAACAAATTGAAACGAATAAGGGGGGGGGGGGCTTTATTAGAACCTAATTTGGACTAACCCTTCATAAAATGATTAAAGCACAAAGTAAGCTATAAATCATTTTGTAAAGGAAATCAATAAAGTAACCTACAGAGTTTTCATATTTTCAGTCTGCATTTAATTCCAGGTAAGTGATATTGAGGCCTAAATAAGGCGGAGGGACACTTACAGGGATGATAGCGCTTATTGGGTCGAGTATTGTATAGATTATGGAAATATACTTTATCTTGTGTTAAAAATTAAAGTCATTATCTGGTCTCCAGTAGATTCATGAAAAATTACATTCCATCCCAATTCTATGCTAATTAGATCATGAATTTACATTAGAAATTATTATACAAACTTAGTTATGAATGTCTGCTTTTTTTTCAGGTTGTAGCCGAGATTGCCTCCCCTGAAATGGCAGGGTCAGAAACAGATCTTGGACTCTCACCAGGAGGAAAAGTAAAACTGATAAAAAGTTCAGCTATAATCTTACAACATCCACCAAGGTAAACATCTGAATATTATCATAGCCTTTTTTAAATGGAGATCAAAATATTCACGATTTGGACCAAAAATGAGAAAATTAGATTTTAGTGTTATAGACAAGTGTTCATGTTCGCTGCAAAATCTCAGTATGAGAGTTATATTTATAAATTCTTGGGTTTCAAAGTTGAAACTTTACTGATGAAATTTATAATGCTGTTGATATGTTTAATGAATGTGAAGGACAGAATTGAATGCCTCTGATCTGAATTCAGCATGACGTTCAGTTGGAGTGCGCACTAATGTAATGCACAATTACAAAATTACAAAATGCAGATAAATGTGTATGTATATTAATACCAAACTAAAACATTTATTATATCACCTAAGAATATTTATTTGTGTAAATATTTTAAATACTCTCCCTTGGTATGGTTAGATTATTTCACTATATCAGTCAGAGACCAATTGTGTAAGCAGTTGTCTCCCTTCATAGCCAAAGATTTCTCTGTCCTATATTACAGGTATAAGAGAATAGGGGCCAGTTTAAAAGCCACAGAGGTACAGCTAGCCCCGATTGACCCCATCCATTACTACGTAGGGACAAAATCGGGCTATATACTTCACGGACTTAGGTTTGGTAACCGAGCCTTCCCCTCATCATGCTCTACGGGCAGTGGTGAGTTCATAGATACATTTTGGTAGTTCATAGTTTCATTTTCATGATCATAGATTCATTTTCATAGTTCATAGATTTATTTTCATGATTCACAGATCCATTTTCATAGTTCAAGAAAATTTATTGCGATTTTATTGTTTACATTGTTACAAATTTTTTTTGATGCTGCCCCCTTATTGGCTGATCGCTTGCTGTCAGTCAAACAGTCCGAGTACTGCATGTGACTTTGCAATATTTATTGTGTATGCTACGACATAGGCTATGACATCAGGAACAGGAATTGATACAATCATGCATAGAGATAGTGAATTTCTGGTCTCCTTGATAGTCATCAACTCATTTACTCCCGAAGACACATTTGAACTCTTCTGAATCAAAGTATGGAACAGTTCATTATGGATTTTCAGGGGTGATTGAGTTATAAATGCTGGTATGAAGTATCTATAGTCGTTTATTATCTTGTGTTACAGATGCCCCGATGGACATGACAAATATTAATTTTTCTCCCTTTGGACATCCCTGTTTCATGGTCCATCCAGATATTAATGTATTGGGTCAGAAGTTGTTGTTACTTAAAAAATCCAAACGTTTAATAATTATTTAAAGTTCCATTCTTAGCCTTCTCACGGTTTAAAGTTTTCTTATTTGATTATTTAAGTTTACACACTACTGGATATATGACATCTCCTTATTCTGTAAACTAAAATGACTTTGTGACCACCTCCTTTCCCCTATTAAGTGACTTTTGAAACCACCCTGTTACTCTGTAAAACGACCTTTGAGATCACCAACTTACTCTGTAAAATGACTTTTGAGATCAACCCCGTACTCTGTAAAATGACCTTTGAGATCACCCCCTCACTCTGTAAAATGACTTTTGAGACCACCCCCTTACTCTGTAAAATGACCTTTGAGACCACCACCCCTTACTCTGTAAAATGACCTTTGAGATTACCCCCTTACTGTGTTAAATTACTTCTGAGACCACCCCCTTACCTCTATAAAATGGCTTTGACACCACCCCTTTACTCTGTAACATGACCTTTGAGACCACCCCCTTACTGTGTAAAATTCATTTTGAGACCACCCCCTTACATCTTTAAAATGGTTTTGAGATCATCCCCCTTTCCACTATAAAATGGCCTTTGAGACCACCTGCTTTCCCCTATAAAATGACTTTGAGACACCCCCCTTACCTTTGTAACAGGACTTTCTGAGACCACCCCTTACGACTGTAACAGGACTTTGTGATCACTTCTCATTTCTGTAACATATTTTTTGAGATCACCCTGCTTACCTCTGTAACACACATAGATTTAGATGGGCATAGGATGAAGCCCCGATTACCGTTTCTTTGTCCTTTCAACGGCAATTGTTTTATAAGTCATTTTGATTGCTGTACTGTTTGAATTGTCCTCATAAATATAGATCTCATACGAATTATAGCACTGTACATACCAATTGTACGTTGCTACCTCATACCTTTGCCAATGTAGTCGCATCATGTACGATTCATACAATATGCAACCTACATAACCACTCGAAGATAGTGTATGAAATATATTTAATAGACCATAAGAAACTATGCTGTTAATAAGTTAATGAGACGAAGTAACTTGCATCTATTACGTAATGAGACATAGAACTTACATGCCTAAGTAAAGGCTTAAAATCACACTACTGTAAGGAGCGATATGGAGTAGGTTACTAGACAAAAAAGAAAAGGGCCTGGGTCGGCATAACAATGGACATGCGCCGACAACAGTGCTGGAATAGAGTGACATTAGCTTACGCGTGAGTTTGAAACATTTCACAATACATTTTTTTTTCACTACAGTGGGCTTTTTCTGCCATTATACAGGAAAAACCAAACTAATCTTTTTTCCATATCTTAGAACAGGTTTGTTCCCGATAACGATGTGTATAATTTTAATGTACTCTTTAGAAATGAATTTGTCCCGTTTAATCAAAAAAGTGTACTTAATTCATATGTCAATAATATGTTTCATTATACATGTAAACATGTACATGTTGTATCTTGTTTTACTCCAATAATTCTCGCCCATTCGCATGTGTCTTAACCAAAATTGAAACGTATTAACGGTGGTTGAGGGGTTTTACGGCGAGGCGTTTATTAGAACCATAAATTGGGTACGTAAACCACTTCATAGATATGATTATACTTGAAGCATCAATGTGTTAAGCTATAATTTCATTTTGTAAAAGGATAATCCAATAAAGTAACCTACAGGAGTTTTCATATTTTCAGTCGGCCATTTTAATTCTAGGTTAATGTGATATTGAGGCCCTGTAATTAAGGTTGGAGGTTTGACACTTCACAGCGGATGAGAGATGTTTTCTGTGCTGCTTCGCGCGTTATTGTTAAGATTATGGTATAATATACATTTCATTCTTTGTTGTTTAGATAAATAAGAGTCATTATCTGGTCTCCAGTAGAGTCATGAAAATGTACATTCCATAACCATTTCTTCATGCTAAATTAGCTGCATGTATTTTTATACTATTAGAGAGATTTATTATTACATAACTTACTTATGTATGACTTGGTCTGCTTGTTTCTGAGTTTGTAGCTGAAGATTCTGCCTTCATGAAAATTGGCTAGGGGTGCAGTCAACATATCTAGGATCTTCTCACCAGGAGGAAAAGTTAAAACTGATAATACAAGTTAAAGCTATTGTTTCTTACAACATCCAACCAAGCTGTACTAAAGTCTATTGAATCTTTATCATAGGGAACCTTTTATGTATATAGATGATCAAAATATTCCTTACGATTTTGGACCATGAAATGTAGGAAAAGTTAGATTTCGCTAGCTAGTTATAGACAAGTGTTCCAAGTTCGCTGCAAAATATTACTCCTCTATATTGAGAGTTATACTTTATTATGAATTCTCTTGGGGGGGGTTTCTCGTAAATGCTTGGAAACTTTACTGATGAAAAATTTATAGATGCTTGTGTTAGATATGTTAAATGATTTGTGAGGAGGAGTCAGAATTGAATGCCTCTGATCTGATTCTTCAGCATGACGTTCATTTGGATTTCGTGCTCACTAATGGTAATGCACAATTACAAAATTACATAAATGCAGATAAATATGTATGTATATTCTATATCAAACAAACTAAAACATTTATTATATCACCTAAGAATATTTATTTGTGTAAATATGTTTTAAATACTTTCCCTTGGGGTATGGTTAGATTATTTCACTATATCAGTCAGAGACCCAATTGTGTAAGCAGTTGTGATGGCTCCCTTCATAGCCAAAGATTTCTCTGTCCTATATTTCAGGTATAAGAGAATAGGGGCCAGTTTACAAGCCACAGTAGGTTACAGCTAGCCCCGGATTGACCCCATCATCCATTACTACGTAGGGAACAAAATCGGGCTATATACTTCACGGACTTAGGTTTGGTGGCTAACCGAGCGCTTTCCCCTCATCATGACATCTGACGGGCAGTGGATTGAGTTCATTTAGATCATATTTTTTCGGTGAGTTCTATAGATACATTTTGGTAGTTCATTGAGTTTCATTTTCATGATTCACAGATCCATTTTCTTAGTTCAAGAAATTTTATTGCGTTTTTTTATTGTTTACTTTGTTAAAAAATTGTTTTTGATACGTTGCAACACCCCTGAGTATTGATGATCCGCTATTGCAGTCAGTCAAACCTTATTACAGTTCCCGCCAGTAATGACACAATGTACATCTTCTTGCGCGAATAATAATTATTGTGTTGATGCTACGACATAGGCTAATGGTTCTTACTAGGAACAGCGTCTAATTATTCATGATTCAGGATCTCATTTTCATTAACTCATTAAACTTCCGGGGAGACACTTTTGAACTCACTTCTGAAACACAAAGTCTGGTACAGTTCTTTATGGATTTTCAGGCGGTGGATTGAGTTATAAATGCTGGGTATGAAAGTATCTATAGTCGTTGATTATTCTTGTGTTACAGATGCCCCGATGGACATGACAAATATTAATTTTTCTCCCCTTTGGACATCCCTGTTTCATGGTCCATCCAGATATTAATGTATTGGGTCAGAAGTTGTTGTTACTTAAAAAATCCAAACATTTAATAATCATTTAAAGTTCCATTCTTAGCCATTCTCAGGGTTTTAAAGTTTTCTTATTTGATTATTTAAGTTTACAACACTACTGGATATATGACACCCCCTTACTCTGTAAACTAAAATGACTTTGTGACCACCTCCTTTCCCCTATTAAGTAACTTTTGAAACCACCCCGTTACTCTGTTAAACGACCTTCGAGATCACGAACTTATACTGTAAAATGACTTTTGAGACCACCTCCTTACTCTGTAAAATGACCTTTTAGACCACCCCTTACTCTGTAAAATGACCTTTGAGATCACCCCCTTACTGTGTTAAATTACTTCTGAGACCACCCCCTTACACCTCTATAAAATGGCTTTGACACCACCCCTTTACTCTGTAACATGACCTTTGATGACCCCCATACTGTGAAAATTTCATTTTGAGACCACCCCCTTACATCTATAAAATGGTTTTGAGATCATCCCCCTTTCCACTATAAAATGGCCACTTTGAGACCACCTCCTTTACCCTATAAAATGACTTTGAGACACCCCCCTTACCTTTGTAACAGGACTTTCTGAGACCACCACTTACCACTGTAACAGGACTTTGTGATCACCTCTCATTTCTGTAATATATTTTTGAGACACCCTGCTTACCTCTGTGACACACATCATTATAATTTATGCAATGTTACCATGGTTATAGAGCAAAAACATACTTTCTGTCAATAAAAATATCATTAAGTTTTTATCAGGGGAGTATTCAATATTTCAAACACAGCAACTTAATTTCTAAATACTTAATTCAAATTTCGGTAGATTTAGGGGCCAAAGAGAGCCATTACCGTATCTAGTCCTTTCACGACATTGTTTTAAGTATTTTGATTGATACTGTTGAATTTCCAAATCATTGATCAATACGATTAAGCATGTACAAAATGTACGTTGTACTCATACCTGTGCCAAAGTCACTTTACGTTCAACAAATGCAATACATAACCACTGAGAAGTTGATGAAATTATTTATAGACAAGAACATGCATCTAATAAGTTAATGAGACAAGAACATGCATCTAATAAGGTAATGAGACAAGAACTTACATCTAATAAGGTAAATCACACTACTGTAAGAGCGATATGAGTAGTTCTAGACAAAAAGGGCCAGGGTTCGGCATACAAGACATCCGACCACAGTGTGTAATAGCGGACAGTAAGCGAGTTTGAACATTTCACATACATTTCACTACAGTGGGCTTTTCTGGCATTTCACAGGAAAACCAACTAATCTTATTTCCATTAGAACAGGTTTGTTCCCGAAACATGTGCAAATTTTAATGTACTCTTAGAATGAATTGTCCCTTTAATCAAAAAGTTACTTAATTCTATGTCATAATATGTATCATTATACATGTATACATGTACATGTACCATGGTTTACCCCAATAACCGCCCACAGTGCTTAACAAATGTTATGCTTTAACTTTATCTTGTGTTAAAAATTAAAGTCATTATATTGGTCTCCAGTAGATTCATGAAAAATTACAGTTCCATCCAATTCTAATGCTAATTAGATCATGAATTTACATTAGAAATTATTATACAAACTTAGTTATGAATGTCTGCTTTTTACGGTAAAACTTGGTTTTACCAGTATTGGTATCGCAATTCCGGAACTAGCTTTTTACCCCCCCCCGGCTGGTGTCGTGAAGAATAAACTGAATAACCACACATTTGTGGTATATGTAGTTGTAATTTGCACCCAGATACAATATAAAACTAGTTTAGAATCATTCTGTAAACTATTCAGCAGCATCAATATCATTTTAAGTGGATTGCGAAGAAAATAAGAAAATATAGTGAACTGCATTTCATTAGTAACTTTATAATATTCCCTAGACAACCAACAGGTACAAGTGGTGTCGTGGTAAGTCCTGAGCTTTCTATGCTGAAGGCCCGGGTTCAACCCTTATCGTCGGCAGGTTAATTTTTTTTTTTTTTTTTATTTCATATTTTTATTTGTTGTTAATTCACCATGCTTGAAAATATTCTTTTATTTTGTCTTTATATTTATTTTGTTTTTATTTTATTTTTATTTTCCAAAAGTTTATTCCAAACATAGACATGTATAGCATATACACTAAATTACGAACATTCCACTATTACGGCCAACTTATTTTCAGTTCCGATTTTTTTTTTCTCTTCAGAAATACAATCACACCGCTATATCCGTTTTAAGACCAATTTTTAATAGTCCCAACGGAACTAAATTAACACTATCTTTTGTTTATTTTTATTTTGTGACTTTTATTTAATGTTAATTCCACTAGGACAACCAACAGGTGCTTGAAGTCTGAGCTTTCTATGCTGAAGGCCCGGGTTCAACCCTTATCGTCGGCAGGTTTATTTTTTTTTTTTTTTTTATTTCATATTTTTATTTGTTGTTAATTCACCATGCTTGAAAATATTCTTTTATTTTGTCTTTATATTTTATTTTTGTTTATTTTATTTTTTTTATTTCCAAAAAGTTTATTCCAAACATAGACATGTATAGCATATACACTAAAATTACGAACATTCCACTATTACGGCCAACTTATTTTCAGTTCCGATTTTTTTTTCTCTTCAGAAATACAATCACACCGCTATTCCGTTTTAAGACCAATTTTAATAGTCCCAACGACCACTAAATTAACACTAATTGACCATTTGATTATGACCACAGGCACATGTGACTTCACACCTCGCTGTGCCTCACCTTCCCGCACGCAGCAACCCGTGAACAACTACCCGCAGGTACATCAGTCAGTCTTTTGTTTCCGTCGACCTAATTATCAGATTATCTACCTGTACTAGGAGAGTGTTAATCGCCATCATTTGCATACTTGTGACTGGCAGTTGACGTGATCGAAACCACAAGTAATGCAACGTTCTTTCGATAGCTCTGGTGGCGAGATCGAACGATTTAGGCAGTTCTTTCTCATACGTGTAACGCCAATGGAATTAAAATTCTTTAATGTATGAGATATATTGATCTTATTTCAGATATTTATGAAGTACCGTACGTCAATCATCTCATTTCAATAGATGTGTCATCTATTTTGTTGCGGTAAACAATCGTCTAACAATCGGTGTTTTGCATTAGTTAAAAGTACGCTTGACTATTGCACAGTAGTCTTTCAAACACTTTACCGATTGTGATCGTAAGTTATTATTTGACCAATCATTGCACATGGCGGGGTAATTAAAATCGATTTACGTAAATATTAATAATAATTTACACAGATCAATACCAATTTTAAAACACATAGATTCTCATTTACCTCAGGTGATACTATGTGATAATTAAACCAGAGACATAGATAATTTAATAACTATCTAAATCTCCGATTAAACTAACGATATGTATTTGAATTATAATTAAAACATAATAGAAAGTAATGTCTAGAAAAAAGTATTTTCATTTAGATTGTCAACAATTACTTCAGTGAAATTCAGTTTAAGATTTAAGTAAGCACACACCATTAACTTAATTTAATGAAAAAAATATGTCTATGCTCTAGAAATAAATGGTATAGTCATTATATGTCCCTAATTTATCAATCTTTAAAAAATATTTGTAAATTATTGGTTTTGATTAGATACGCATGCATTAAAATATGATATGATTAAGATTCTAATGGCCGACAAAACTAATTGATCAAATATAGTAATTTGCAAATTTATCTTAACCAAAATATATCAAACTGGTTTTTTCAACACACGTACATGTACATACTCAGCATGCTATGTTATGTTTCTTATGTTTTTTTATATAAATGTAATGTATATGTCATGTCAAGTTTATGTTGATGTCCCATGTATTTGTAAATGTGTTAAATGCAAAAAATTGAACAAAAAAATAAAAAATATATATATATATAATATACATTTATATATACATGTATATTGCATTTTTCATAAAATTTCAATTTTGAAACAAAAATACAGTACATATATTATGTACCGGTCAGCTAGGATACAGAGTTTCTGTTCTTGATCGTCATGATCATAGAAGAAACCTGGTCCACCTCAGAATTAAGACCACCTCGCTATTAAGACCACTTTTACTCGGACCACTGGGTGGTTTTAATAGATAGGTTTTAATGTAAATACTGTTATACATATTCTCAACACATGTTATATAATGTTTCTGACGTCCCTTGCTCATACACATTTTCATTTACAGCGGTTCGGAGCGGTAGGGAGCTGGGTTTTCGAGAAAAATATTTCAAAGATTAAAGGATAGATAACCACCCCATATATACATCTCTTCGTATCTGTAGCAGTGTGCAGCCAAGCGTGAAGGTGTGATACATTGATCATGACCACATCAAGTTTCTTTATTAGTTCTCTTTGACAAATACATTGTATAGAGAAACATAATATATAGATATCAATTTCAAAAATTTGACAAGTAGAAAATATGTACATATAAGGAAGGACAAATCATAAATTCTTTTGGAAAATATCAAAACAATAAGCAGTGATCTAGAGTTGGCTGTTCTATTGTTTAGAGGATTAAGTGTCATTTTATAACGAAATCTTATCGTTTGGTTGTTTATGCAAATTAAATGAAAAAATTCGGAGGTGTTTAAAATATAAATGAAATTGTAATACATGTACGTACTATTCTGTACTAGGCAAATGTACTTATATAATTTGTAACACAATGTTTTTTCAGAGTAGATTATCATGTCAAAGTAAAATTGCTGAGTGAATCTGCTATAATATATATTGAAACCACTGAAGCTTATAATTTTCGTTACTGTAAAGGAAATTTTAGAAATATCAACCCATTTCAAATGATTCGACTTAACTAATTAAGTCTTCCCATCTTCTCCTCCCGGTAGGAGTATGTTATTTTTTCATTACATTGTACAGATCAATATGAAATATTTAATGTAAGTAGGAAACAAATTTGACATATTTCAGAGTCAGCCTAATTCAGGTATTCTCTGATAGCAGATACTAAAACCGTGATATTCCACAAAATTAGTACTAATCTGATAGATTTGTATCAATTCATCAAAACAGTAAAAAGTAAGCGTGTCACTATCCTTCATTAATTCATATACTACAATTATGTTTTTCTTGAACCAAGCCTTATAAGAACAGTTTTTCTACCAATATTCATATTTCAAAGTAAATTATCATGTTCAAGCCTTATGAAAACAGTTTTGGAACCAATAGTCAAATTTCAAAGTAAATTATCATGTCAAAGTAAAATTTCTGAGTGAATTTGCGATCCGAATTTTGGACCTATCCTTGCTCCAAATTTTGCTGAACAACTTTCCATAATGTTTAATAAGAAGATATTTACAAATTGTAGTTAGAAAAGGACACTGATGACAATATCTGTCATTTAGGTAACTCGTGCCGTTACCGTTTGTTAGAATATATGTTGTAATGTACTACAAACTTGATAGACATAGAGAAAAAATATTAACATGTTTTGACAAAAAACATCCTTCGTGCCATTTACATGTCGTTTAGTTAATTAACTCAGGTTATTTAGTTCTTTAGTTAATATATATACATTCATGTACTTGAAACTTGATAAAGCATATACCGGTAAACAGCTGATAGCTGACAGAGATTTTTTTTTTCTCTCTTTCCCTCTCTTTCCTCTCTTTCTCCCTGATATGTTGCCAAAGTAGTATTCGTGAAGTTATGAAGCATGAAAGTCATCCTTTATGACAATATACGTTAGTTATATATGTTACACGGTCTGACAACCATTAATTTTTGTAGTTATAGATAGTATGGTGTTCTTAAACTTGCTAGATACATTTTTGTTGAAAAGGAAATCCTTGATGTCATTCATATTAGTCATTAAAGGTCAAATACGTGTACGGTATCGCTTAAACATTATATGAGATTTTATATAATATAACCAGTAAGTTTTTTCTTGATATCTGAAGAATGCCTGTTTAGTTTTTAACAAAAAAAAAATCAATTTAATTTGACATTACAAGTCACCATAATGCTGAAACTTTTCTTTATATAAACTTGACAACATAAATACTTCCTCTTTGATTGAAGGTTCTGTACTGAAATGCATTATGTGTATTTAGAATAACTGGACCCTGTACAAAATGTGAGAAAATAAATCAATGTGATAAATTATTACGACCAAATAAAAAACAATTATTTGTATTAGTTTTTCAGCCTTAGTTTAAGTCCTGTTTTCTTTGGATCGTTTTCCAATTTGCAGTTATACTGATAACATAACCATTGACTTATCAATCTTTAACACTCGAATCAACTCCTATCATCCAGAAGTTTTACCGCAGCAGTACTTTCTTTTACATTTTTTTCAGGTTGTAGCCGAGATTGCCTCCCCTGAAATGGCAGGGTCAGAAACAGATCTTGGACTCTCACCAGGAGGAAAAGTAAAACTGATAAAAAGTTCAGCTATAATCTTACAACATCCACCAAGGTAAACATCTGAATATTATCATAGCCTTTTTTATATGGAGATCAAAATTTTCACGATTTGGACCAAAAATGAGAAAAATTAGATTTTAGTGTTCTAGACAAGTGTTCATGTTTGCTGCAAAATCTCAGTATGAGAGTTTATATTTATAAATTCTTGGGTTTCAAAGTTGAAACTTTACTGATGAAATTTATAATGCTGTTGATATGTTTAATGAATGTGAAGGACGGAATTGAATGCCTCTGATCTGAATTCAGCATGACGTTCAGTTGGAGTGCGCACTAATGTAATGCACAATTACAAAATTACAAAATGCAGATAAATGTGTATGTATATTAATACCAAACTAAAACATTTATTATATCACCTAAGAATATTTATTTGTGTAAATATTTTAAATACTCTCCCTTGGTATGGTTAGATTATTTCACTATATCAGTCAGAGACCAATTGTGTAAGCAGTTGTCTCCCTTCATAGCCAAAGATTTCTCTGTCCTATATTACAGGTATAAGAGAATAGGGGCCAGTTTACAAGCCACAGAGGTACAGCTAGCCCCGATTGACCCCATCCATTACTACGCAGGGACAGAATCGGCCTATATATATATAGATTCATTTTCATAGTTCTTAGGTTTGGTAACCGAGCCTTCCCCTCATCATGCTCTACGGGCAGTGGTGAGTTCATAGATACATTTTGGTAGTTCATAGTTTCACAGATCCATTTTCATAGTTCAAGAAAATTTATTGCGCTTTTATTGTTTACATTGCTTAAAATTGCTTTTGATGCTGCCCCCTTATTGGCTGATCGCTTGCTGTCAGTCAAACAGTCCAAGTACTGCATGTGACTTTGCAATATTTATTGTGTATGCTACGACATAGGCTATGACATCAGGAACAGGAATTGATACAATCATGCATAGAGATAGTGAATTTCTGGTCTCCTTGATAGTCATCAACTCATTTACTCCCAAAGACACATTTGAACTCTTCCGAATCAAAGTCTGGAACAGTTCATTATGGATTTTCAGGGGTGATTGAGTTATAAATGCTGGTTTGAAGTATCTATAGTCGTTGATTATCTTGTGTTACAGATGCCCCGATGGACATGACAAATATTAATTTTTCTCCCTTTGGACATCCCTGTTTCATGGTCCATCCAGATATTAATGTATTGGGTCAGAAGTTGTTGTTACTTAAAAAATCCAAACGTTTAATAATTATTTAAAGTTCCATTCTTAGCCTTCTCACGGTTTAAAGTTTTCTTATTTGATTATTTAAGTTTACACACTACTGGATATATGACACCTCCTTATTCTGTAAACTAAAATGACTTTGTGACCACCTCCTTTCCCCTATTAAGTGACTTTTGAAACCACCCTGTTACTCTGTAAAACGACCTTTGAGATCACCAACTTACTCTGTAAAATGACTTTTGAGATCAACCCCGTACTCTGTAAAATGACCTTTGAGATCACCCCCTCACTCTGTAAAATGACTTTTGAGACCACCCCCTTACTCTGTAAAATGACTTTTGAGACCACCCCCTTACTCTGTAAAATGACCTTTGAGATTACCCCCTTACTGTGTTAAATGACTTCTGAGACCACCCCCTTACCTCTATAAAATGGCTTTGACACCACCCCTTTACTCTGTAACATGACCTTTGAGACCACCCCCTTACTGTGTAAAATTCATTTTGAGACCACCCCCTTACATCTTTAAAATGGTTTTGAGATCATCCCCCTTTCCACTATAAAATGGCCTTTGAGACCACCTGCTTTCCCCTATAAAATGACTTTGAGACACCCCCCTTACCTTTGTAACAGGACTTTCTGAGACCACCCCTTACGACTGTAACAGGACTTTGTGATCACTTCTCATTTCTGTAACATATTTTTGAGATCACCCTGCTTACCTCTGTAACACACATTTTTTTGGTTAATATAGTTAGTTACTGACCCCCTATAAAGGCATATATATATGGGGCGAAGGTGTAGCTTCACCTATTATTTTGTCAAGAATCTCTAATTTGATGTACAAGGTTTTAAACAATCTAGCTCCGGATTTTAAGATGTTATCTGAAACCAGAACCACATGATCATCAACATAGAATGTGTTTTACTTGCCATCTATTAAAACAAATTTGTTCAAAAGATCTTTTACGTACCAAGATCCTTACATGTGGAATAGTTTACCATCTTAAGTACAAAACAGCACAAGTCTTCTGTCTTTTCAAAAATGTGCTAAACTATATTTTATGTTGTAACATGCTAAGACAACATGTATTTATTTTGTTACTTTTCTAAACAGATTCATGTGATATGTACTATAGTCTAAAGTTATTTTATATACCATACATAAATAATTTAACGATTATGGTGCATGGACGGCCAAACATCGGGATAGCTATAGTTGATGTGGCTAGAGTTGATATGACCAACACAGAGGCTGAACTCTCGCCATGATTGATCAGGCTACCTGTGACGCTGAAACACTGTGATATCTCTTGTATTTCTTTTTCATTTCATCAACATTGACTTTTCCCTCCTTTTTGAATTGAACTGTGATATGTTATTAATTATCCGTCCTTTGTGCGCCATGCGCCGTGCGTAAACTTTACATTCAAACGACTTCTTCTCAATAACCGAAAGGCCCAGGGTACTGATATTTGGCCTGTAGCATGCTGGGACAAAGGGCTACCAAGTTTGTTCAAATGAATGACCTTGACCTTCATTCAATATCACAGGGGTCAAAAATGCTAAAGTCTTTAAACGACTTCTCTCAAGACCCAGAAGGCCCAGGGTACTGATACTTGGCCTGCAGCATGCTGGGATGAAGGGCTACCAAGTTTGTTCAAATGAATGACCTTGACCTTCATTCAAGGTCACAGGGGTCAAATAGGCTAAAAATCCTTTAAACAACTTCTTGTGAATAACTAAGAGGCCTAGAGACCTGATATTGGGCCCGTATCATGCATTGATGAAGGGCTTTCAAGTTTGTTGAAATGAATGACCTTGATCTTCATTCAAGGTCAAAGTGGTCAAATAGGCTTAAATCTGTAAACAACTTCTTCTCAAGAACCAGAAGGCCCAGGGTACTGATACTTGGCCTGCAGCATGCTGGGATGAAGGGCTACCAAGTTTGTTCAAATGAATGACCTTGACCTTCATTCAAGGTCACAGGGGTCAAAAGGGTTAAAATCTTTACACGACTTCTTGAGAATAACTAGGAGGCCTAGAGAGATGAAGGGCTAAGTTTGTTCAAATGAATGACCTTGGTCAAGGTCAAGGTCACAGAGGTCAAATATGCTAAAATCTTTAAACGACTAAATTGTGTTGTGCTTATAGTCAGATGACCGTTAAGGCCCATGGGCCTCTTGTTATAAAAACGAATTGGTGATGTTACTAATTACCACTTTATAATTACAGGCTAGCTGTAGCGATGGATCCGTCCACCTGTATGATATAAAACAAGGTAAGTACTGATACTTGTAGTATGAAAGGAGCAACTAAGATAGAATTTTTATTGGGAAAGAGCACTCGCCTATCTGAGAAACACTCTTGGTTCTTTCTCCTAGTCCAGATGCACCACAGTCTATAAAAGTGGTAGTTTCTGACTTTCTGTTCCTGCTTAGTGCTCTTAAAAGGGATCGAGAGCGATGACAGATTTTCCTGTGTCATACAATGTGACCAGATGGGGTGTGTTGTCCAGTGTCTCTCCGGTGGTTTGCTTCTGTAAGATAGCACTATAACATGAATTGATAAATGTAGCAAATATTTGTTAGATCTGAATCTGTGTTTACCTGATTGATTCTATTACGCCTTGAAATTAATGATGTATTTGTGATTTGATCTTTTATTTTGTACTTACAAAGAAAGATCGTCGAAGATCTGGGATACACCGACCCTGCAATGGGTCAAATAGTCACAGAGTCAACCATGTTTATTCTACGTACTGGATCACCACGCCCGATTCTTCACCTTTGATATCCTGGAGGGTGACTCAATGCCAGCTAAGAAAGATAAGCTATCCTCTCTAGATAGGTAGGTTTTCTTGATTATCATCCCAGGACAAATAGGTTTTTATTATCATCCAAGGACAAGAAGGTTTTCATAATCATCCAAGGACAAGAAGGTTTTCATAATCATCCAAGGACAGGTAGGTTTTCATAATCATCCAAGGGCAGGTAGGTTTTCATAATCATCCAAAGACAAGTAGGTTTTCATTATCATCCCAGGACAGGTAGGTTTTCATTATCATCCAAAGACAGGTAGGTATTATCATATCCGTTTATTCAAGAAAGCAAAGCTTTTGAAAATTTCCATGGTATCAAAAGAGTTTTTAAATTGTTTTCGTTCAGTGTCAAAGAGAAATAGGAGTTGTAATTATTTTATTAATTGTACTGGTGAGTATAGACAATCATTTTACAAGAGATTTTGAGAACTTTAAGTGACCCAATGGTTCCAAAGGAGTAGAGATGGTAATGGCTCTTTTTGGCCCCTAATTCTACCAAATTTCAAATTAAGTATTTAGAAATTAAGTTGCTGCATT
Organism: Argopecten irradians; assembly: GCF_041381155.1. Taxonomy (NCBI): domain Eukaryota; kingdom Metazoa; phylum Mollusca; class Bivalvia; order Pectinida; family Pectinidae; genus Argopecten; species Argopecten irradians. The sequence continues at coordinate 44,328,291 of NC_091137.1, read as the reverse complement.
TGAAATATTGAATTTGCCCCTGATAAAAATTTAATGATATTTTTGTTGAAAGAAAGTATGTTTTTGCTATATAACCATGGTAACTTTGCATTAATTATGCAAATTGGAAAATTTGTTCAATTTTGGCATAATTTTTTTTATTGTTTTTCTTTTAAAAGATAAAGAGCAGAACCTAGAACAAACTTTATATTTAAATGGAATTAGAAGACACGCAGAATACATCATTTTGAGAAATATAAAGTTTGTTCTAGAATGTGCTCTATGTTAACTAGATGAAAAACTGCATAAAAAGTAATTTTGAAGAAATTTTCACATTTTGCATAATTTGTGTATAATAAAAATGGTTGCCATGGCAATTAGAACTGCTATATTACCTAATAGCTTTATCAGATATGTCAGGTATGTAGTTTATATTTGAAATGCAAGAATAACATCTTAAAATAATAAACTTTGAAAAATAGCGGATTTGGGGGCCACAAAAGACCCTTACCATATATACCAAGTCCTTTTAAACTCTTGTTAGTTAGTGCTACCAGAGGTGAGTTTTGATGTTCTCTTACCCAAAACAGGGATATCCACAATTTTACCGGTGTGAGATTTTTCTATCTCGCCCTAGGGTAAAGACAAGCTACACAAAATCTTTGCACGTGCTCAACAAAGGTATGACGTCATGACAACAGTATCATGACGTCATGGTAATAATATTGTAACGTCATGACAACAATGAATTGACGTCACAAAGACGGCAAAGACAGCAACTCATTGAGGTCTAGTCATCCTTGCTTGCATAAGTGAAACGTTTATTAGAGACAAAGTGGTTCATGGGGTAAGAGAAAAAGAATCATTCACCCTCTTTGGGGTAAGACAGGAGATCTCAACCCTCGAGATAAGATTCTTGAGCTGTCAAACACTCGGCAAAGCCTCATGTTTGTCAACTGAAGAATCTTACCCCTCGGGTTGAGATTCTCCTGTCTCACGTACCCCAAAGGGGGTGAAAGATTCTATTATTCTCAAACAGCTTTTGTTATTCATTGAATTCATTCTGTCATTATTTGCATTCTGTTAAATTGTACATCATAACGACAAATTATCATCACAGTTCATGAATTTATCTTTTTCAGAGTTATACACCTTCAGTTCACTGCTGACACCAAAGGTTCAACACAAGTTAGATTCCCACAAATGGTGAGTTGGAACAAATGAACTTCTCAGAGTTATGTATGTATATACAAAAATTAACTTTTAAGGTTTATGTACCCGGTACATGTATACGAAAATTAGAAATATTTCATGTTCTGTTTGCCACTACTCATCAAGGCCTCAAAACATGTCATTTGAAGATCAAAGACATTGATACAATATTGAAATGAGATGCCATCAGAAGCTTACTTTAAACCAACTTATTTTTAAAGGCCCACTACCTTTCCGAAAAGGCTTTTAATATTTAAAATTGGAATGTAAAATGAGATTGATAATTTTGTAGAGACCCAAAAGTTATTAGCTTACCGTTAATCTGTCATCTGTCATCACTTTCTGAACAATTAAAGTTAAATAAATTAAATGTTCATTTTCATTACGCAGGTCATCTTATGTTTCCCGCCATCAGTCCTAATTACCGCGTGTTAGTTGACTATCATTGCCCCAGACGGCAAAACAGCAAAATGAACCTTCGCTGTTAACATAGTTTACGCAAGGAATCTTGCATTTGTTTGGTATTGTAACCTCATCTTAGGCCATCAATGTATATTTCCTTATGTTATTGACTTTAGAAATTTTTTTGTTTTTGTTTCGGAAAGGTAGTGGACCTTTAAGGCAACATATTATTGCAATTTCATGCCAAACACTTTTTATAGTCATTAAATTTCGCGATCTAGACTCGTATGTAATCGCGTGTGAAATACAAACATTTGATTGTATTTGAAAGTAAGTTTGTAACGGTACGAACATTTCATTTTGAAATTAAGAAAATTCAATGACAGGTTTTATGATTTATATTTCAGCTTGTAAGTCATGATTCGGGACAGACACAGTAGCGAACATTGTTGTTTGATTTACCTTGAATATCTACATGCACAGTATGGGTACCTTAACAGGAGAGGAGAAAATGTAGCGGCCAGACCGGGATTCGATCCGGGGACTCTCCGAACACTAGCCGAGTGCTCTACCGACTGAACTACCTGGTCATCGATAATCGACCCAGTCCAGTCCCGCTACACTCCTCCTCCTTTTTTGAAAAGACATACAAGATCCTTTCAAACGCCACAACCGTTGGTTATTTAGTTTGGGTGCCAATTCTGTAACAGGAGAGAAGAAAATGTAGTTCTTCCGACCTGAGCTACCTAATACACCGATAATCAACCCAGTCTTGATCCCGCGCTACAAATATTTATCTGGTTATTTTATCTCCCTTCCTATTTCTAAAAAGTGGTAGTTTCTGACTCCTGCTTAGCGCTCAGCATAACGGTGGTGTGGGACGGAAAATGACAACTGGTTTGCTCGTTGTCAGTATAATGTGACCGGTGTGGGATGTGTTGCCTGGTTGGCCTTTCGGCGGCATGCTTCAGTGGATACCGCACAGTCAATCAAAACACGCACCGTCGCACGACATACACGCAACACACCGCATACATGGAGGCCGTCCTTACAGACCATAGCTGTTAATAGGACATCTAATAATCAAAACAAACAATCCTATTTTCAATCTACCTTTATGACTTAGAATCTTACGTGGGTGGAAAAAGAATATTTTGTCTTACAAATCTTGACAAATTATGCACACTGGGATTGTTGGAAGGCTAAACTACGTATCCGCTTGCTGATTGCTGTGGATTGTTAATGATTCTCAAACACACTAATTACGTATTGGGTGCCAATGATTAAGTATATATGATTATACTCTGTTTCAAAATTTCTGGATTTCGATTCATGTGTAATTTCCTCGAAATACATATTGACATGGTGCACGGAGTCCAGTACGCGAAACCAGACCGCCACAGGTTGTTGGACATATGCAGGAGATTGTCAGTTTCAGGTTATGGGCGGTCGCCAATTAAAAGAAAACAAACTCTAGGCGGTTTTCATAGTGTTAATTCTTCTAGATACAAACTTTTTGTGCTAGTTGTTCATAGCATTTATTGTAGAAGTTTTTGTGCAATGGAAAAGTGTCGACTTCATACAGCGTGTTGGGGGTACTCCTCCTGGACATTGTTTTTCCCCAGTATTTTGATGCGCAATATGAGAGTGATTTGTTGGATTGTGTGTAAAGCAGTTTCAGCCCTAACAAAGTTCCTGAGCAAAGTAGAACATGGTTTAACGGGTATTATGAGAGTGGGAATGTATCCCAAACTTTTTATCATGTTATTTGCCAAAAACACTGTTATGATATCAGAAATATCTGATGGTCTACAACAAATGTTACATGAATTTTTAACAATATTGCATAACATGGAAATTAGAACTTAATATCAGAAAGATAAAAATTGTGATATTCTCAAGATGTAAATCGGTACAACAACACCAGTTTGATGTTATGGAATACAGAATTAGATTTATAAAAATTGTTTACATATCTAGGTACAGAAAATAATGTTAATGGTAGCATTTTTAAAGAAAGGGAAAAAACCTGCCGAACAAACAACTAAATCGGGTGTTTGCTATTTATAAGAAATAAAGGATTGTATCTCTTCCTGTTCAATCTTAAACTGAAAATATTTGATTCACTTGTAATGACAGTTTTATATTATACTCATCAGAGGTATGGGATTTGAAATATAAAAAATGTAGAAAAATTCATTTGTAATTTTGTAAAACGTTCCTGAAGTTAAGAAAGTGTACAAACAATTTCATGGTCTATGGTGAGCTAACAAGTTATCCGGTTTGAATTGAAGTTCGGATACAATGTATATCAATCAACTTGCTGTTTTACAAAAGAATAATTACAAAAACTTGTTAAAAGTAGACCAATTGACCAATTTATTAAAAAATCACATGATGATATTGATAAGTCTTCTAGAGGGACAGACATATTCTATATTTAAGACATTTTGGCATAGAAAAGTATGCCTCTTGTCTTTCTCTGCTGCAAAACAATACTTGTTAACTGATACTGTGGTCCCAGGAACTTGATGGCAATAGCTTATATATAGTCATTAAGAATGGATATTTTCATTAACATCAAATTAACAAGGAAAATGCTAAAGGTGTTATAAAATCATTTGACATATAACATCATAGGAAATATTAGAATGGGCTTCAAAGATTTTAGTATGTGTCTCTTATTTTACACCTTGGTGTCCAAGGAATCCTCAAAAGTCCAAACTGGAAGGAACACCAGCCAAATTTATTTCTTATTGTACAAAACTACAGTAGTATTGACCTTAGAAATATATTCCTCCTATCATCAAGACCGAGCCATTTAGTACTTTCAGTACTTTGATTAAAATATTTTGTGTGTGTTATTTTACACAATTGGGTTGTCCGTCTATCAGTCTGTCTGTCTGTAGACACTTTATCTGGCGAATTACAAAACTACTGGACTGATTTTGATAAAATTTGGTACACAAGAACCCTGGCATAAAGGACATAAAGTTGAGTAAACCATATACTTCGCTATGTCCCTGATTGTCTGATCGCCAGCTGGTCCATCAACCGCACATGACTTTACAGTTTATGGTTGTGGTATGCTATGATGCTAGCACCAATTCCCTTAGTGGCGTACCTACCGAAGGACAGGCAAGAGGCAGCAGAGATCGATGGGATGTTACATTTTTAGCCCCACCATCATCAGATGGTGGGCTATTCAAATCGCCCTCGTCCGTGGTCCGTCGTCCGCCGTCCGTCGTCCGTCGTCCGTCCGTAAACAATGCTTGTTATCACTATTTCTTAAAAACTGCTGCAGGGATTTTGTTCAAACTTCACATGGAGGGTCCCCTTGGTCCATAATTTGTGCCATACAGATTTTGAGTCTGATCGGAAAAACAAGATGGCCGCCAGGCAGCCATCTTTGATTTTGGCAGTTGAAGTTTGTTATCGATATTTCTTGAGAACTATTGAAGGGATTTTGTTTCAAACTTCACATGGAGGTTACCCTTGGTCCCTAGTTGTGCCATACAGATTTTGTGAGGTTGATCGGAAAAACAAGATGGCCGCCAGGCAGCCATCTTTGATTTTGGCAGTTGAAGTTTGTTTATCGATATTTCTTGAGAACTACTGAAGGAATTTTGTTCAAACTTCACATGGAGGTTACCCTTGGTCCCTAGTTGTGCCATACAGATTTTGAGGTTGATCGGAAAAACAAGATGGCCGCCAGGCAGCCATCTTTGATTTTGGCAGTTGAAGTTTGTTATCGATATTTCTTGAGAACTACTGAAGGAATTTTGTTCAAACTTCACATGGAGGTTACCCTTGGTCCCTATTTGTGCCATACAGATTTTGAGGCTGATAGGAAAAACAAGATGGCCGCCAGGCGCCCATCTTGGATTTTGATAGTTAAGGTTTGATATCCCCATTTCTCAAAAAGTGCTGAAGGGATCTTTCTCAAATCTAAAATGTAGGTTCCCCTAGGGCCCTTGTTGTGCATATTGCATTTTTGGACCAATCGGTGAACAAGATGGCCGCCAGGCCGCCATCTTGGATTTCGATAGTTAAAGTTTGTTATGGCTATTTCTCAGATAGTACTGAACGGATCTGTCTCAAATTTCATATGTAGGTTCCCCTAGGGACTTAGTTGTGCATATTGCATTTTGGGACCGATCGGTTAACAAGATGGCTGCCAGGCAGCCATCTTGGATTTTGTTATTCAAAGTTTGTTATCGCTATTTCTCAGAAAGTACTGAATGGATCTGTCTCAAAATTCATATGTAGGTTCCCCTAGGGCCCTAGTTGTGCATATTGTGATTTGGGACCGATTGATCAACAAGATGGCCGCCAAGGAGTCATCTTGGATTTTGATAGTTGAAGTTTGTTACCGCTATTTCTCAAAAGGTACTGAAGCGATCTGTCTCAAATTTTATATGTAGTATGTTTGAAAAAGTTTAAAAAGTAGAGAAAAGATCCATCTTTCCTTTGTCAGATATAGATCATTCTTTGGTTGGCGCAAGATCCCTATGGGATCTCTTGTAGTTATTATGATTGGTATATTTACTAGTATTTAAATTAAATCGTGTTGTTCATTCTGTTAAATTTAGCCCAGTCAATATATATGTATACACTTTCTACAGCTGTAAATAACTAAAATAGATAACAGAACCAAATCATTATATTGCAAGTCCAATATGTTGGTACCAGAAAATTATTTAAAGTTTTAAAAACTAGCTCTTAGATAAACTACCAGACTTGTCAAACAAAGGTATAAATATTAACACTTCTATGATATATTTTCTATACAGCCTACATATTGCAAAGAGCATATTTTTAAAGGGTTTGATAATTTTATACATCAATTACCATGTTGATACTAACAGTAATCTACCATTTTGATAATCAATTCAATAACCCATTTGACTGTCATTTATAAGTTGATAGCATGTTAACTTGGCCTGCTCCATCTCCATGCTGCATTCAGCCTGACCCTGCCATTCCATCCCATGATACTGTGCTGTGGTGATGTGGAACAGAACCCAGGCCCTGACTTTAAAGGTAGTATCAGCATGAAATGTTCAAGTTCATCAAATAAAATTGATGAATTCTAGTTACCATAAATCATATACAAATATATATATAAATTTTGGAGTTTATAATAAACAGAGATTAAACAACAGTTCTTTGGTTTTGGATTTAGTTAACAAGATAGTTAGGATGGGACTGGGGCTGGCCAAGTAGTTTAGGTTTTCTGACATATTCTCTATAGCCCCTCCGCCTCTAGGCTTTGAATTTAAATCACTTGTGGGTCAGTTGTCAGGTAGATTTATAGATTGTTGAATTTGTTATTTAAATAAGGATGACTGATTTTAGCTCACCTGGCCCAAAGGGCCGGTGAGCTTTTGCCATGGCGCGGCGTCCGTCGTCCGTCCTTCGTCCGGACGGCCGTCAACATTTCATTTAAATCGCTACTTGTCATAAAGTACTGCATGGATTGCAACAAAATTTGGCCAGAAACTTCCTAGGGGAAGGGGGGATCAGATTTTGCATAAATGGTGACCCTGACCCCCCTGGGGCAGGAGAGGCAGGGCCCAATAGGGGTAATAGAGGTAAATCATATAAATCGCTACTTGTCCTAGAGTTCTGCATGGATTGCAACCAAATTTGGCCAGAAACATCTTTTGGGGAAGGGGAACAGAACTTTTATAAATTTTTGACTCTGACCTCCCGGGGGCAGAGGGGCGGGGCCCAATAGGGGAAATAGAGGTAAATCATATAAATCGCTACCTGTCCCAGAGTTCTGCATTGATTGTAACCAAATTTGGCCAGAAACATCCTTGGGGTTAACAGAATTCGTATAAATTTTTGGCTTTGATCCCCTGGAGCAGAAAGAGTGGGGCCCAATAGGGGAATTAGAGGTAAATATTCAAATTCCTTCAGAAAAGAAACAATGAACTTGTATTCAGAACATTACTTGGCATTACAAACCAGGTGAGCGATACAGGCCCTCTGGGCCTCTTGTTTCTTATATTTCATGCATGTGTTATCTTAAAAGTGCTTCACACTTTATGCCCTTCACGAAGGGGCTGCGCCCTTATTATAAATAAATGTATCAGTATACTGTTGGTTAAATAAATTCGTGCCAGGTCACTGTAGTAAGAAGTATTCGCTACGCCCTCACCCACTATAAAGACTTTTCTACCCTACTCTTGAATGTTTTTTTTTAGACAGGAGTTCCCCAGATTTTTACATAACTTAAGTTTATGGAGATAAGCCGAAAAAATGTACAATATGTGGGAGAGAGAACTATCGAGGCCCGTCAGAGCCGAGATCTGTTCTCTCTTCCGCATATTGTACAGTAACTTATTGACAATGACTTCTTGAGAATAACTAAGACGCCTAGAGACCTGATATTGGGCATGTGACATGCTGTGATGAAGAGCTACCTAACCAAGTTTGTTCAAATGAATGACCTTGACATTCATTCAAGATCACAGGGTTCAAAATGGCTAAAATCTTTAAACGACTTCTTGTGTATAACTAAGAGGCCTAGAGACCTGTTATTGGGCCTGTGACATGCTGGGATGAAGGGCTACCAAGTTTGTTCAAATGAATGACATCGATCTTCATTTAAGGTAACAGGGGTCAAAATGGCTTAAATTTTTTAAACGACTTCGTTGTATTGTGCTAAATAGTCAGATGACTGTCAAGGCCCATGAGCCTTTTGTTTCTAATTTTAGCCAGTTTTTTGCCTTTGTCTATGAGCTCAGATAACTCTACCAATATGCATTCAACCATGACAAATCCAGTAAGTGATGAATAGCATTCATGAACAGAATGCATGAAGCATGCTTTTGGGTTGGACAACTATCTGTAAATTCACTTTCAGCATGTCCACTGACAGTGATGGAGGGATATTACTTTTTTTTTATATAAAAAGGACATTTCTTTCCAATGTGTGATATGGTAAAGAAATGTCATATGAAACTAGACTTGCAGTTTAGGCGTTTGTTTGAAAGTGTCTTGCTAAAATGATCGCATGTAACAGTCATTTCCAGGTCAGTTCAAAACAGTCGGTGCTCCCCAGAACTTTCATTGAATATGGAGGATTTAAAAAATTTGACCTCTCTAGGGACAGTCTTGGATTTATTGGGAATATACTAAATCATTTTGCACACATGTATCTTCATACCATGTGCAATTCCATTCAACACAGCCAATTGGATTTAGGTAAAATTCTGAAATGTTGTTGAAACACTATCAAAAAAGTGCAAAACTACAGTGTAGATGATTTGGAAATTTAAAGTCAAAAGTGTTGTACAAAATCAACAAGGTTTCAGAAAGCGGGAATTGGAGTTAATGCTGTAGATAAGTGTTAAATGGTGAATTCATAATAAGGAGGAAAAACTCGATCTGGGATATATACAGAAAATCTGTGGATGTGTTTAATTCAGCATTGATAGAGGATTATTTTAAATTTTCTTTATATTAATTGTGTGGGATTTTTTCGGAATTTGGATTAAAAATAATGGAATATTCCGTAGGTTGTGTGTCGTGTTTCAACATAATTATGGGATTATGCCCGGAGACCTACTCACCCGTATTGTGTAACTCTCCCACAAGTTACCTTTTACTGTCTTATATTAGAGTTACATATAGGACAGTTACAGGTAATCATCTGATAATCCGGGGAGTTAAGTACAGTAACAGAAACAACAATAGAATGATATTACAACTATGTTTTAACCTGTGTATAAAGACCACTTAACTACAGACTCAACTAGATTTCACGACAAATCAGTTAAAAGAGCTTCTGTGTCTTTGGTTACAGATACTGGTAAAGGACTGTCAATTCCAGTTGATATCTTGTGATTGTTTTAAGTATTTTGATTGATACTATATTGAAATTGCAAATCGTTGATCAATACGGTTAAGCATGTACAACATGTAAGTTGTACCCATACCTGTGCCAAAGTCACTTACGTTCAACAAATGCAATACATAACCACTGAGAAGTTGATGAAATTATTTATAGACAAGAACATGCGTCTAATAAGTTAATGAGACAAGAACATGCATCTAATAAGGTAATGAGACAAGAACTTACATCTAATAAGGTAAATCACACTACTGTAAGAGCGATATGAGTAGTTATAGACAAAAAGGGCCAGGGTTCGGCATACAAGACATCCGACCACAGTGTGTAAGCGAGTTTGAACACTTCATATACATTTCACTACAGTGGGCTTTTCTACCATTTCACAGGAAAACCAACTAATCTTATTTCCATTAGAACAGGTTTGTTCCTGAAACATGTGCAAATTTTAATGTACTCTTAGACTGAATTGTCCCTTTAATCAAAAAGTTACTTAATTCTATGTCATAATATGTATCATTATACATGTATACATGTACCATGTTTTACCCAATAACTGCCCAAGGTGCTTGACAAATTGAAACAAATAAGGGGTGGGGGAGCGCTTATTAGAACCTAATTTGGACTATAGCCCTTCATAAAATGATTAAAGCACAAAGTAAGTTATATATCATTTTGCAAAGGAAATCAATAAAGTAACCAACAGAGTTTTCATATTTTCAGTCTGCATTTAATTCCAGGTAAGTGATATTGAGGCCTAAATAAGGCGGAGGGACACTTACAGGGATGATAGCGCTTATTGGGTCGAGTATTGTATAGATATCATGGAAATATACTTTGTCTTGTGTTAAAACTAAGAGTCATTATCTAGCCTCCAGTAGATTCATGAAAAAATTACATTCCATCCTAATTCTATGCTAATTAGATCATGAATTTACATTAGAAATTACTATACAGACTTAGTTATGAATGTCTGCTTTTAATTCAGGTTGTAGCCGAGATTACCTCCCCTGATATGGCAGGGTCAGAAACAAATCCTGGACTCTCACCAGGAGGAAAAGTAAAACTGATAAAAAGTTCAGCTATAGTCTTACAACATCCACCAAGGTAAACATCTGAATATTATCATAGCCTTTTTTATATGGAGATCAAAATATTCACGATTTGGACCAAAAATGAGAAAATTAGATTTTAGTGTTATAGACAAGTGTTCATGTTCACTGCAAAATCTCAGTATGAGAGTTATATTTATAAATTCTTGGGTTTCAATGTTAAAACTTCACTGATGAAATTTATAATGCTGTTGATATGTTTAATGGATGTGAAGGACAGAATTGAATGCCTCTGATCTGAATTCAGCATTATGTTCAGTTGGAGTGCTCACTAATGTAATGCACAATTACAAAATTACAAAATGCAGATAAATGTGTATGTATATTAATACCAAACTAAAACATTTATTATATCACCTAAGAATATTTATTTGTGTAAATATTTTAAATACTCTCCCTTGGTATGGTTAGATTATTTCACTATATCAGTCAGAGACCAATTGTGTAAGCAGTTGTCTCCCTTCATAGCCAAAGATTTCTCTGTCCTATATTACAGGTATAAGAGAATAGGGGCCAGTTTACAAGCCACAGAGGTACAGCTAGCCCCGATTGACCCCATCCATTACTACGTAGGGACAAAATCGGGCTATATACTTCACGGACTTAGGTTTGGTAACCGAGCCTTCCCCTCATCATGCTCTACGGGCAGTGGTGAGTTCATAGATACATTTTGGTAGTTCATAGTTTCATTTTCATGATATATAGATTCATTTTCATAGTTCATAGATTTATTTTCATGATTCACAGATCCATTTTCTTTCATCAAGAAAATTTATTGCGCTTTTATTGTTTACATTGCTTAAAATTGCTTTTGATGCTGCCCCCTTATTGGCTGATCGCTTGCTGTCAGTCAAACAGTCCAAGTACTGCATGTGACTTTGCAATATTTATTGTGTATGCTACGACATAGGCTATGACATCAGGAACAGGAATTGATACAATCATGCATAGAGATAGTGAATTTCTGGTCTCCTTGATAGTCATCAACTCATTTACTCCCGAAGACACATTTGAACTCTTCTGAAACAAAGTATGGAACAGTTCATTATGGATTTTCAGGGGTGATTGAGTTATAAATGCTGGTATGAAGTATCTATAGTCGTTTATTATCTTGTGTTACACATGCCCCGATGGACATGTGAAATATTAATTGTTCTCCCTTTGGACATCCCTGTTTCATGGTCCATCCAGATATTAATGTATTGGGTCAGAAGTTGTTGTTACTTAAAAAATCCAAACGTTTAATAATTATTTAAAGTTCCATTCTTAGCCTTCTCACGGTTTAAAGTTTTCTTATTTGATTATTTAAGTTTACACACTACTGGATATATGACACCTCCTTATTCTGTAAACTAAAATGACTTTGTGACCACCTCCTTTCCCCTATTAAGTGACTTTTGAAACCACCCTGTTACTCTGTAAAACGACCTTTGAGATCACCAACTTACTCTGTAAAATGACTTTTGAGATCAACCCCGTACTCTGTAAAATGACCTTTGAGATCACCCCCTCACTCTGTAAAATGACTTTTGAGACCACCCCCTTACTCTGTAAAATGACTTTTGAGACCACCCCCTTACTCTGTAAAATGACCTTTGAGATTACCCCCTTACTGTGTTAAATGACTTCTGAGACCACCCCCTTACCTCTATAAAATGGCTTTGACACCACCCCTTTACTCTGTAACATGACCTTTGAGACCACCCCCTTACTGTGTAAAATTCATTTTGAGACCACCCCCTTACATCTTTAAAATGGTTTTGAGATCATCCCCCTTTCCACTATAAAATGGCCTTTGAGACCACCTGCTTTCCCCTATAAAATGACTTTGAGACACCCCCCTTACCTTTGTAACAGGACTTTCTGAGACCACCCCTTACGACTGTAACAGGACTTTGTGATCACTTCTCATTTCTGTAACATATTTTTGAGATCACCCTGCTTACCTCTGTAACACACATTTTTTTGGTTAATATAGTTAGTTACTGACCCCCTATAAAGGCATATATATATGGGGCGAAGGTGTAGCTTCACCTATTATTTTGTCAAGAATCTCTAATTTGATGTACAAGGTTTTAAACAATCTAGCTCCGGATTTTAAGATGTTATCTGAAACCAGAACCACATGATCATCAACATAGAATGTGTTTTACTTGCCATCTATTAAAACAAATTTGTTCAAAAGATCTTTTACGTACCAAGATCCTTACATGTGGAATAGTTTACCATCTTAAGTACAAAACAGCACAAGTCTTCTGTCTTTTCAAAAATGTGCTAAACTATATTTTATGTTGTAACATGCTAAGACAACATGTATTTATTTTGTTACTTTTCTAAACAGATTTCATGTGATATGTACTAGTCTAAAGTTATTTTATATACCATACATAAATAATTTAACGATTATGGTGCATGGACGGCCGAACATCGGGATAGCTATAGTTGATGTGGCTAGAGTTGATATGACCAACACAGAGGCTGAACTCTCGCCATGATTGATCAGGCTACCTGTGACGCTGAAACACTGTGATATCTCTTGTATTTCTTTTTCATTTCATCAACATTGACTTTTCCCTCCTTTTTGAATTGAACTGTGATATGTTATTAATTATCCGTCCTTTGTGCGCCATGCGCCGTGCGTAAACTTTACATTCAAACGACTTCTTCTCAATAACCTAAAGGCCCAGGGTACTGATATTTGGCCTGTAGCATGCTGGGACAAAGGGCTACCAAGTTTGTTCAAATGAATGACCTTGACCTTCATTCAATATCACAGGGGTCAAAAATGCTAAAGTCTTTAAACGACTTCTCTCAAGACCCAGAAGGCCCAGGGTACTGATACTTGGCCTGCAGCATGCTGGGTTGAAGCGCTACCAAGTTCGTTCAAATAAATGACCTTGACCTTCATTCAAGGTCACAGGGGTCAAATAGGCTAAAAATCCTTTAAACAACTTCTTGTGAATAACTAAGAGGCCTAGAGACCTGATATTGGGCCCGTATCATGCATTGATGAAGGGCTTTCAAGTTTGTTGAAATGAATGACCTTGATCTTCATTCAAGGTCAAAGTGGTCAAATAGGCTTAAATCTGTAAACAACTTCTTCTCAAGAACCACAAGGCCCAGGATAGTCATATTGGGCCTGCAGCACGCTGGGATGAAGGGCTACCAAGTTTGTTCAAATGAATGACCTTGACCTTCATTCAAGGTCACAGGGGTCAAAAGGGTTAAAATCTTTACACGACTTCTTGAGAATAACTAGGAGGCCTAGAGAGATGAAGGGCTAAGTTTGTTCAAATGAATGACCTTGGTCAAGGTCAAGGTCACAGAGGTCAAATATGCTAAAATCTTTAAACGACTAAATTGTGTTGTGCTTATAGTCAGATGACCGTTAAGGCCCATGGGCCTCTTGTTATAAAAACGAATTGGTGATGTTACTAATTACCACTTTATAATTACAGGCTAGCTGTAGCGATGGATCCGTCCACCTGTATGATATAAAACAAGGTAAGTACTGATACTTGTAGTATGAAAGGAGCAACTAAGATAGAATTTTTATTGGGAAAGAGCACTCGCCTATCTGAGAAACACTCTTGGTTCTTTCTCCTAGTCAAGATGCACCACAGTCTATAAAAGTGGTAGTTTCTGACTTTCTGTTCCTGCTTAGTGCTCTTAAAAGGGATCGAGAGCGATGACAGATTTTCCTGTGTCATACAATGTGACCAGATGGGGTGTGTTGTCCAGTGTCTCTCCGGTGGTTTGCTTCTGTAAGATAGCACTATGACATGAATTGATAAATGTAGCAAATATTTGTTAGATCTGAATCTGTGTTTACCTGATTGATTCTATTACGCCTTAAAATTAATGATGTATTTGTGATTTGATCTTTTATTTTGTACTTACAAAGAAAGATCGTCGAAGATCTGGGATACACCGACACTACAATGGGTCAAATAGTCACAGAGTCGACCATGTTTATTCTACGTACTAGATCACCACGCCCAATTCTTCACCTTTGATATCCTCGAGGGTGACTCAATGCCAGCTAAGAAAGATAAGCTATCCTCTCAAGACAGGTAGGTTTTCTTGATTATCATCCCAGGACAAATAGGTTTTTATTATCATCCAAGGACAATTAGGTTTTCATAATCATCCAAGGACAAGAAGGTTTTCATAATCATCCAAGGACTGGTAGGTTTTCATTATCATCCAAGGACAAGAAGGTTTTCATTATCATCCCAGGACAAGTAGCTTTTCATTATCATCCCAGGACAAGTAGGTATTATCATATCCGTTTATGTAAGAAAGCAAAGCTTTTGAAAATTTCCATGGTATCAAAAGAGTTTTTAAATTGTTTTCGTTCAGTGTCAAAGAGAAATAGGAGTTGTAATTATTTTATTAATTGTACTGGTGAGTATAGACAATCATTTTACAAGAGATTTTGAGAACTTTAAGTGACCCAATGGTTCCAAAGGAGTAGAGATGGTAATGGCTCTTTTTGGCCCCTAATTCTACCAAATTTCAAATTAAGTATTTAGAAATTAAGTTGCTGCATTTGAAATATTGAATTTGCCCCTGATAAAAATTTAATGATATTTTTGTTGAAAGAAAGTATGTTTTTGCTATATAACCATGGTAACTTTGCATTAATTATGCAAATTGGAAAATTTGTTCAATTTTGGCATAATTTTTTTTATTGTTTTTCTTTTAAAAGATAAAGAGCAGAACCTAGAACAAACTTTATATTTAAATGGAATTAGAAGACACGCAGAATACATCATTTTGAGAAATATAAAGTTTGTTCTAGAATGTGCTCTATGTTAACTAGATGAAAAACTGCATAAAAAAGGCCAATTTTGAAGAAATTTTCACATTTTGCATAATTTGTGTATAATAAAAATGGTTGCCATGGCAACTAGAACTGCTATATTACCTAATAGCTTTATCAGATATGTCAGGTATTTAGTTAATATTTGAGAATAACATCTTAAAATAATAAACTTTGAAAAATAGCGGATTTGGGGGCCACAAAAGACCCTTACCATATATACCAAGTCCTTTTAAACTCTTGTTAGTTAGTGCTACCAGAGGTGAGTTTTGATGTTCTCTTACCCAAAACAGGGATATCCACAATTTTACTGGTGTGAGATTTTTTCTATCTCGCCCTAGGGTAAAGACAAGCTACACAAAATCTTTGCACATGCTCAACAAAGGTATGACGTCACGACAACAGTATCATGACGTCGTGGTAATAATATTGTAACGTCATGACAACAATGAATTGACGTCACAAAGACAGCAAAGACAGCAACTCATCCTCGCTTGCATAGGTGACACGTTTATTAGAGACACAAAGTGGTGCACAGGGTAAGAGAAAAAAGAATCATTCACCCTCTTTGGAGTAAGACAGGAGATCTCAACCCTCGAGATAAGATTCTTGAGCTGTCAAACACTCGGCAAAGCCTCGTGTTTGTGTCAACTGAAGAATCTTACCCCTCGGGTTGAGATTCTCCTGTCTCACCCTAAAGGGGGTGAAAGATTCTATTATTCTCAAACAGCTTTTGTTATTCATTGAATTAATTCTCTCATTATTTGCATTCTGATAAATTGTACATCATAACGACAAATATCATCACAGTTCATGAATTTATCTTTTTCAGAGTTATACACCTTCAGTTCACTGCTGACACCAAAGGTTCAACACAAGTTAGATTCCCACAAATGGTGAGTTGGAACAAATGAACTTCTCAGAGTTATGTATGTATATACAAAAATTAACTTTTAAGGTTTATGTACCTGTTACATGTATACGAAAATTAGAAATATTTCATGTTCTGTTTGCCACTCTCATCAAGGCCTCAAAACATGTCATTTGAAGATCAAAGACATTGATACAATATTGAAATGAGATGCCATCAAAAGCTTACTTCAAACCAACTCATTTTTAAAGGCCCACTACCTTTCCGAAACGGCTTTTAATATTTAAAATTGGAATATAAAACAAGATTGACAATTTTGTAGAGACCCAAAAGTTATTAGCTTACCGTTCATACTACATCTGTCATCACTTTCTGAATAATTCAAGTTAGATAAATTAAATGTTCATTTTCATCATGCGGGTCGTCTTATGTTTCCCGCCATCGTCCTAATTACCGCGTGTTAGTTGACTATCATTGCCCCAGACGGCAAAACAGCAAAATGAACCTTCGCTGTTAACATAGTTTACGGAAGGAATCTTGCATTTGTTTGGTATTGTAACCTCATCTTAGGCCATCAATGTATATTTCCTTATGTTATTGACTCTTAGAAATTTTTTTGTTTTTGTTTCGGAAAGGTAGTGGACCTTTAAGGCAACATATTATTGCAATTTCATGCCAAACACTTTTTATAGTCATTAAATTTCGCGATCTAGACTCGTATGTAATCGCGTGTGAAATACAAACATTTGATTGTATTTGAAAGTAAGTTTGTAACGGTACGAACATTTCATTTTGAAATTAAGAAAATTCAATGACAGGTTTTATGATTTATATTTCAGCTTGTAAGTCATGATTCGGGACAGACACAGTAGCGAAGGAGTACAGGGAACAACAGACACTGGAGAGTAATTTCTTACCTAGCTATCTCAAAAGATTTTGATGTCACACACTACAGACTATAGATTTTATTTTGCCGATGAATTGTAGAGAATTAACTTGAGACAAAAAGTGGAGGAATTGAACTTTCTGATATAAAAATCTCTTATAGATCTGATCAAAATCGTTTTTATCTCCCCAAGACAATTAAAAGTGGAAGCATATCTTAATTGTGTGCGATCCAGTCATAGAAATGTTTCAAACAGCTATAGAATTACCTGATGTTGTGCTTTTAATAGAGAGAAAAATGTTTGATTGAAAATTGTATTATTGTCATTCAAATGTGGTACTCTTTCATCAAACATGGCAGATTATAATTATAGCTTTGATCACGTGAACAAATTTTGTACATGTATAAGGAAACAGCGACATAATTTTGGTCAATAATCATTAAATGTGATTCAGATCATATCAGTGCTTTAAAAAATGTTTATTTATTAAGATATACCGTATTCGACCCAATAAGCGCCCAGGGCTTTTAAAAAATTTAAAAAATGAAAAGGTGCTAATAAGACGAAATTATTGCAAATCTAGACAGTTTTGTGTAGTTTTGGTCTTTATTATGCGTGTATAATTGAAATCAAGGCCTCAAAAAGGGGGAGGGGCGCTTATAGGGACATTGGCACATATTGGGTCGAATACGGCATATTTTGTTAGAATTGGGCAGGTGATTTCATCTCGCCTAGCGTTTTTGTCATAGTCCGTCGACATGCACCGTCAACAAGTGTTCATAGGAACTGTATATCTGTGATACGATTATTTATTTATGGTTGTACACATTATATTGTATAATAATATCCAAAATTACATATTAGAGATCGTTCATTTATCATCTGGTCTCCAATAAAAGAACCAAGTTTTAATGATACTGTAATAATAATACGTGTACCATATTTCAACCAATATCAGCACAGTGATCCTTAAAACACGAATTAAAACCAAGATACTGTAATTCACCAGCAATAAACACCCTCCCCTTTTCATCTAGTTTTTTAGAGCTGGGGTCAAATCCGGCAACAAGCCCCCTCCCTAAATTCTGACTGCTGAAAATCTAACTCGTGAGGTATAAAAAAACTACATACAGTAATAAGATCCTTGCCTTTGAAATTCCATCATTTATTTTGAGAGTATATAAGCGGGAGAATTAATTGCTGGTAGAATATGGTACATGGGATAATGTCAGTGTGAAATTAAAGCGAAGTTTTAGAGTCACATAGGTTTATTAAGTTGAATATATGTAAAAGAGTGAGTCCAACACGGTAGTTCCTTCCAGTAAGAATCAGATAGTTGTTGACATGTTTCGACTCGAAGGGAGCCGTCCTCAGAACGGTTCTGAGGACGGCTCCCTTCGAGTCGAAACATGTCAACAACTATCTGATTAAAAAATCAGCTTACTGGAAGGAACTACCGTGTTGGACTCACTCTTTTACATATTTACCTGGATTACAAGTGAGGCCTCTGTATTCTTTTGGATCCATGGCCGGTTCCATCAAGAATTTCTACATTTGCCATAACCCAGGACGTTGCACCTCCATCCCAGTAGTGATTAAGTTGAATATAGTAATGTTAGTTAGATATTTGTGTTTTCTTGTGTTTCATACTATTTTTTGCATTTGTGATTTCATTGCGATTATGTTGTTTTGATAATAAAATAACATTGATTATGATTAACTTCTATATTTGACATTATTTCAACATCAAACTTTTACATCTAGAATCTCTTCTATTGTTCTCTGGTCACATAGCCCCTATACATGTATATGATTGTAGCATAGCTAGCAATAAATTAGGATAAAATTCTGTTATATTTTCAAATAATTAATTACATCAAAATACAAGTTTAATTACCCCGGTAGTCTTCAAGTTAATTTGATGAAATTTGTGGAATGTGATTATTTCTTGCTTTAGAATCACATTGATACAGTACATTTATGTGTTTTACTTTAAGTCTGTTGTTTCCTGTATTTTTAACAGTAGCAAAAGACTTAATTAGCAGAATATCGGACTATCCTCTTCTTGTACACCAGTCAAGGAACTTATTTTTGAATTTGTTTCCCCAGGGGAGATAATGTCTGGGAGTTTGGTTTCATCCCGTTAATACCTGATACTTGGTAAAAGGATATCCCAATAATGATTCACATAATTTACATAAAACTATATCAAGAGCTATTTAATACAGTAAAAGTTTGTAAGTTGATTTCATTCTTCTTTTTGACCATCTATTACAATATACAGATATAGGGCAAGTTAAGTTCATTTGTCTGTTAACCGTAGTCATTTGTAGAAACTCGAAATGAAAACATAGAACATCCTGATCAATTAGAGTTACTTCACCTTGTTTCACTACATCAATAAGACTTAAGAGAAGATTAGAAACATCCATGATTCCCCATTGTATTTCAGCCAGGGTAGTTTTTAATTACTTCTTAAATTTATTTTTTGAAAAATATTTCAAAGTTTGGTCTTGTTATCTATGTAAATTTGTCTTTGGAATTAGAGTTATCTGTCCTTGCTAGTAGGTATTGATTGCAAATATGTTATGTTACTACAAAATTAACCTCATTAATGTCATTTTCTCAGAAACATAATATGATGTCGTGCTCTCAGAAGAAAGTTAAAATCAAGGGCAGATAACTCTGTAATTTGCAAATACAGAATTGGTACAATATGTAACTTGATGTGTTGATTTAAATTGTGTGATGCTGTGATAGTAGATAGATTTGAAAGTATGAAATGAGAAAGGAATATTTAACAATAATTTGTCCTCAAATTGATTGAAAATGGATCAATTTTTGTTTACATTTTTTATTGATGTTTGTCTGTGCAAAATATTTGTTGTATCAGAATGTGAGAGTTTGTCTAATATAATGAACTGTAAACAGCTGATTTTATGAAAAATAATAAATCATCAAAATTAACATAATTTGTTTACACAAGAAAAGTAGCAAAATTACTTTTCTGCACAAATATTTGTTCATCTTTATATGTTTATTGAACATAATAAATGTACATATTTCAATATTACTAGTAAAATGTCTTTTCATCAATAAATACTTCATATGTGGTGAATAAATACTTCATATGTGGTAAAGTGATAAATTGTCATATTGCGTTTTACATTAGAAATATAGGTAAATAATACATAACTATCACAAATAAAAATCTAAAACAACTATGATAGAAATACAACTACCGTAACAAAACATGTACTGTATACATACAAATTTCTTCACAGAAACATGTACATTTAAATGATCATAAATACTAAATAATCTGAATCTGCAACCAGAGTAGAACCTGCCTTAGTGACCACCTCTGTATTATGACTATCTTCTTAATGAAACCACTTTTTTGTGGTCCCAAGTGGGCAATTTTAACAAAATTTGACCTCTGTATTTCTACCTTTCTCGTAAATGGCCTTTATAGACAGGAGTTCCCAGATTTTAACTTAACTTAACCTGTGTATAAAGACCATTTATCTAAAAAGACATTTTCTCCCCTTTTCTTGGCATCAGGAACAGGAATTGATACAATCATGCATAGAGATAGTGAATTTCTGGATTTCACGTCTCCTTGACGGCCTTACTCTCGGAGTAAAGCATTCGACTGACAGAGAGTTTGACATTTCTATTAATAACCTCACTCATACTTGAGTGTTGCCAGTTGAAGGCAGCCTTTGAGATCACCCTAACTCTGTAAAATGGCTTTTGAGATCCCCCCTTTCCTCTAAAAAAAGGCTTCAAGACATCCCCCTTACTCTGTAAAATGACTTTTGAGATCACCCCCTTTCTCTGTTAAATGACTTTTGAGACCATCCCTAACTCTGTAAAATGACTTTTGAGATCACCCCGTATTCTGTAAAATGACTTTTTAGACAACCCCTTTTCCATTTAAAATGACTTTTGAGACCACCCCCTAACTCTGTAAAAGGCTTCAAGACACCCCCCTTACTCTGTAAAATGACTTTTGAGATCACCCCCTTTCTCTGTTAAATGACTTTTGAGACCACCTCTTCCTCTGTAAAATGATTTTTGAGATCACCCCCTTACTCTGTAAAATGATTTTTGAGATCACCCCGTATTCTGTAAAATGACATTTTAGACAACCCCTTTTCCATATAAAATGACTTTTGAGACCACCCCCTAACTCTGTAAAATGGCTTTGAGACCACCCCCTTACTCTGTAAAATGGCTTTTGAGATCCCCCTTTCCTCTAAAAAAAAGGCTTCAAGACATCCCCCTTACTCTGTAAAATGACTTTTGAGATCACCCCCTTTCTCTGTTAAATGACTTTTGAGACCACCTCTTCCTCTGTAAAATGATTTTTGAGATTACCCCCTTACTCTGTAAAATGACTTTTGAGATCACCCCGTATTCTGTAAAATGACTTTTTAGACAACCCCTTTTCCCTATAAAATGGCTTTGAGTCCACCCCCTTACTCTGTAAAATGGCCTTTGAGATCACCCCCTTTTCTCTATAAAATTGCTTTGAGACCACCCCTTACTCTGTAAAATGACTTTTGAGACATCCCCCTTCCTCTGTAAAATGACTTTTGAGACATCCCCTTTATTTTGTAAAATGACTTTTGAGACCACCCCCTAACTCTGTAAAATGACTTTTGAGACCACCCCTTTTCCACTATAAAATGACTTTTGAGATCACCCCCTTTTCTCTGTAAAATTGTTTTGAGAACACCCACTTATTCTGTAAAATGACTTTTGAGATCATTCTCTAACTCTGTAACAGGACTTTGTGATCACCTCTCATTTCTGTTACATGTTTTTGAGACCACCCCTTACCTTTGTAACAGGACTTTGTGATCAACACTCATTTCTGTAACAGGACTTTGAGATCACTGCTTACCTCTGTAACATGACTTTGAGACCTTCCCCTTCATTCAGCACTTTAGTCATTTTATACACCTTTTCCTTGTCTTTATCGCACCTTGGGATAGAAATGTCCCCAAATGATTGGCGGGGAGCTGTCACATGGTGACCCCCTACCACTTTTTATTCTGCATATGCCGCGTATACTGACGGATAACTACTGCCGTATAAACTTTATCCGTCAATATGAAATGCTTTCTCCGTCAATATGATCATGTGAATTTGTTTCACATCTGACGGAACATTTTCTAACTTGACCCCAAACTTTAATCTTCCAGTGAATGAAACGTCATTCAGTCACGCTAAAAAGTGACGTCACATTCACTGGAATGACTTCATTTTAACGATATCGAAAATCTCGTATGGCCATGTTGTCTTTTTCTTGGCTAATGGCAAAAGTATGTATTGTAAAGTAATTCTTTGATGGGTAATTATTGTTTTTGAGTATTTTCATATTGTTTCAGTCATGTTATACACTGAACAGAATTACTGGTTCTGTTTGCGAATGCACTTATATATTTCCCACGGAAGTAAAAAGGAGTACTGGGTACACTCTCATTCCGTTTAGTGAATGAATCTTTTCCTCTGCATTAAAGAAGCATCTCGCTTCGAGCGAAACCAAGTGAATAACGAAATTTGCTTTCGTTTTGAATGCCCTCGCCCCCTATAAATCTTACTGACCCTCTATGCCTTTATAAGGGGTCAGTAATATATAACTAATGATATAAAACCTTGAAATTAAGCATTCAAGTATACAATAATGTACAGTCAAGATAACCACCTGGTGGTCATAATATTCCGTGTGATTCTTTTGCAGATTTGTACCAGTTGTGCTGAATTGATCTTGCACCGCCTAATGGACCACATTCAAAAACTAATTATTTTCTATCGTAATAGTATACCCATTGCAGATATAAAAACAATACCTTAAAGATGCTCCACCGCCGACAAATGATCTTTTTTCACTATCAAAAACAAGAGCAGGCGATTTTGTATTTTTCTTCTGTTACAAAAGTTACTTACTTTACGCCATTACCACCATGGAAAAGTTTGAGCTTCTAATTTTTTCTTCAAGTTAAAATATGAAAAATAATTAATTGCATCCCGAAAAAATTCCTTGGCACTATATCTTATATGGAATGAAGTACTGATTGTGCATGTACCTAAGGCAAAATAAATTATTTTGTATTATTTTTTTGTGTTAATTAGACATAT
Source organism: Argopecten irradians (assembly GCF_041381155.1). Taxonomy (NCBI): domain Eukaryota; kingdom Metazoa; phylum Mollusca; class Bivalvia; order Pectinida; family Pectinidae; genus Argopecten; species Argopecten irradians. The sequence goes on along the minus strand of NC_091137.1, from coordinate 44,304,992 downwards.
ACACACGATTAAACACCAATTATTGTTCATATAATGAATATCATTTATGCACTGTCAGCGGTGGAGCATTTTTAAGCTTTTCAAAATGCATTCGAATACATAATAAATCTTATAAATTTTATCGAATATAAATATGTTTATCTTGTTTTCCTAAAAAAGAAAAGTTTGATAACAAAATTTTAAAGGTAATACATTGATTCGTCATCTTGGATCCGAGTGGTACGCTTCAAGAAACCAACCATGTGTATTGGATCGTATCGTCGATACTCCAGGAGTTATTCTCACTTCTGACTACTGACAGAGTGTAAACAAAGGGAAGTAACTCTGGAAGATCCGAATGTTGATGTCCAGCCAATCTTCTTAGTTGAGACTTTAATTTGACGTATAGTATATATGTAGGAAAGGCATTGGGAATCTTTGGCCTTATTTTGTTTATTGCTACTTTACATTGATACCAAATATGCCATGTAGGTTCAATCACAGGGATCTGGCATGAATTTCTAAATAATATAGTATAGTATCAAGGGTATGAACTCTATAAATTAATGATTTCTTTTTAAGGTAAGATATGCATCACTGATATATAGATATATATTTAAAAAACATCATGGATTAAAAAAAATATGTCAGCAGTTTTTCTCTACCATAGAGTTCATACCCTTGATACTATAATATATATGGATACTGTTGGTTAGAAATTCATGCCAGTTCCCTATGGATTCAATACAAAATGCGTAACCTGTAATAATATCTATTGAGATATAAATGTTCACACCTCCATATAAAATCAGAATGGGGCGGGAGCAGCATTCTCATTTCCTTGATTTGACAAACTGCAATATTGACGCATCATAAAGATGGTGTAATTGTTGTCACGAATTGTAGCATGTAATTACCACAGCTTCAAAACAAATAATTAACACAATATTTATTTTTACCATTTAAATTTTATTATGTATTATTTGCTTTTTTTTCTTTTGACTTTTTTCATGTTTTATTTGATACAAAATGAACATTTCAATAGTGACTACTTTATTTAGTATGACACCAGCTTGTGTCTGACCCAATTCACTGACACACATTATCGATGCATCCTTATAAGTATCCCCTCTGTGAATTTTCTTCAATAAAGAAATGACATCTGATGCCCACTGAGTGTAATTATATAACCTTAGTATGAAAAAATGTATGTATGCTACACTGCACATATGCTTCATTTTAAGTAGCTTTACACATGTGTAACACATCACATGTGTGGTCATATGTAATGCTAAACAGGTGTGACATTGAAATAATACAGACATATGTAACTTTACACATGTGTAAGACATCATGTGTGTTGATGTGCAACACTACACATGTGTAACACAGCACATGTGTAGTGTAAGTAACACATGATAACTGCTTAAGTATTGTACCAAACATATGTATGTAATCACACACGTGTGCAACATAACATATGTATATGTAAAAGCCTCATGTGTAAACTCTCATTAATATTGTAACTTACAAGTGTGTAAAATTACATATGTAACACAACATGTGTACAACTCATATGTGTACCAGTACATATGTGTGGTATGACATGTCAGAACACCCATGTAGAGCTACACATGTGTAGTATTTAATACCATGCATTAATTGTTTATCATTTTACTTGTGAATATATGTAAAGCCAAACAATGTAAAAAACATCTGATTTTTTTTTTAATTTGAAATAATGAAATAATGAGCCTGAACAGATCAAAGGGAACCAAAGCTCATCTAATGCCAAAACAAATGTAATTTTGCCTTCTTAACTCACTTCACCCCTGAAGACACATTTGAACTCTTCTTATTCAAAGACTGGACCAGTCCATTATGGATTTTTAGGGGTGAATTAGTTGACTGACAAATCAAAATGTTTCAATTTGAATGAAATGGTACCTTGTGAATAAAATAATATGATGAGACTCGAACCTGGTTTTAATTGCTATAAATATCACAGCACACACTAACATGTTAAATTCTAAAGCTATAAAGCTTTTAATTCATGTATGCCAAATAATGGGTGTTTGAAAGGGAGGGGTGATTTTCAGCAGTCGAATGACAAATTAGGAACGCTAGGGTTTAAAAGCAGAAAACTTTATGCTGAGGTAACTTCTATCAAAGCAAAGCATGCTCGTTTTGCCAAATTAATCGAATGAATTTCCAAACATTAATCTGTCTATTTACCAAAAAACATTCAGGAGATTCAGTGAAGCGTATAGGTTACGCTTGGTTGACAGTATTTATTAATAACGATGATGTAAATTCCGTACTAAAACAGTTTGAGGTTTTAGGGAATTTCATGTCGTATATGTATTTCATTCAGTAGTTTTACAGTAAAGCCCAAGATATGTGGAGTCTACCTTGCAAAATACAATCATTCATTTAATTTAGTGGACAACAAATATCAATATACATGTAGTGAGAGATTGCAAATGAAAGAGAAAACTTTTCAGTTGTTGGATTTCATAGCAAAATAATCTTTAAAAAACATTTTAATACATTTTACGCTTTTTAAAAAATAAATAATGCAGGACATTGTAATTAAATTGTTTATGTACTTGTAAAAAACATGCTTACATCGCCTTCGAAATAAAACATTTTGTGGCATTTGTTTGTTTGTGTCGAAAAGCCAGCAGTTACATGTGTTCACTGCCGGACACCTCTCATCTGTGGCCCCACCACAACCAGAAACAGTTGAATCTACCATTAGGTATATCTAGTATACACATTAGCTCAAATATTATCAAAAGGAATTAAAAAACTTATTTTTCTAAGTAGCTCATTAAAATGTAAGGAAGACATACCACATTTTATTTCAAGGCACATGTCTGAAATCTTAAAAACCTGGATTCTTTCACTCATTAACCCCTAAAAACTCATTTGAGTCCTTCTAATTCAAAGACTGGAACAGTCCATTGTAAGTTTTTAGGGGTGAATGAGTTATGAACCATGTGAATTTGGTGATGGCTTTCGAACTGATCGATGTTTATTAACAATGTCTCCATACGTAAAATAAAATATTTTTAATAAGCGTTATAAAACTACAACATCACATACACTTACAGGCAAAATAACATATCTAGTACCATATTACGAGCATTACAAAATACACATTAATGCAGTACAATGAAAAATGGCAAAAATATATCAATGACATTATTGGAAGACATAATTATAAACCATAGAAGTGAATCAATTTACAGAGGCATGTCTGCAATAACCCGAAAATATTCCGTCTATGCATATTAAAGAGTTACCTGCCCTTGTGGCGTCATGTGTCTGCGAATGTGACAATGTTTTTCAGAGAAAACAATGAGAATTTCACTCGCAAAATAAAGATGTCACAATGGATATCTTCCTACAAAGGGAAATAACTGTCATATACAAAAACGGAATAGATCACATGATCTGTCATAAAAAAGTCCTTAGTATTTCAAGACCATCGCAACACCCTTCCCCCATCTTCTCCCTCAGTTTCATTCAAATTCCTTAAAGCTCAAGTACTCAACAGAATTCTTTCTTAGATCAGAACTTTTTGACCGAAAATCTTGATATGCAGACGACACATGTTTTGAATGCCCATAGATGGCATGTATATGTAAGATGAAACCTCTAACTTTGAATTTAAAATGTTACTTCCATTAGATTAAGTAAGTATAGAAAATTGTTCTCAAGTTGCCTGTATAACAGTAATTTCAATATCACTTGAAAAAATATTTAATGTCTTACATTGATTCCAAGAAAAAGAGTATAGTTTTAGTTTTATTTTTCAATATAATATGTTTACAATATGTGCTAAAAATTTTTTATCTGTTTTGAAGAAATCTTAAGTAAAAATAAAACTTTGTATTGAAAAGGAATCAAAGCAAAGAGATCAATTTAAACTGAATTCCCCCATAAACGCAAGATATTTCTGACTTCACATAGAGTATTATTACCAAGTAGTACTAAGATACAATAGAACAACAAATATGTAACAATGTCTAATATAGACGAACTAAAATTAAAGCATTGTACAGTTTGTTAAAAGGCAGATTCCTTTATAAAACTAGGTTATGATAAGACAAAATATGTGGTTATCTCCCTTGAATTATGTCTAAGTCCTTCTTCAATCTAGTTTAATATGAAGTCTGTGAACTCTTAAAATCAAATGTTCCTGTTGAGCATACACTCATTAGCAAAAGTGAACTCCATTACTTGCATTAATCAGCAACAAACTTAAAATCTAAAACTGTACAGACCATTTTATAAAAATAATGTTTAAAAGTTTACATCTTCAAATGCTCTAAAAAGAATTCTCTATTAAAATGATGCAAAAGATAGCTTGAATATCATACTGGCACATGACTTTTAAAACCTCTTGGGAAATTGAGGAAAATCAAAATGTTGTCTGATATAGTATATTCTACAATATGTTTGAAAACTTTAGGGACAAACTGTTGATGATGTTGTATCGGTTAATTTGTGTCGCTGTGACGTCTCTGAAAAGAGTTTGTTATCTGATAAAGAGCACTACTTTAGCACTAGTTCCCACCACCCATCTATCAGTGTAACAGAAGAGGAGAAAATGAAGCGGCCAGACCAAGGTTCGAACCCAGAACCTCTGAACACTAGCCAGATTATCTACTGATTGAGTTACCTGGTCACTGATAATTGTCCAGTCCAGTCAGGAGAGAAAAAATTTTAGCGACTAGACCAAGGTTTGTAGCCGAAACCTCTGAACACTATCCGGATATTATACTGATTGAGTTACCAGGTCCAAGATGATCGCCCCAGTCCAATACCGCTTATTTACAAAAGAAACATTTACCCACATAACACCCAAAACAGCCCCCACTTTACTGAGCAGACTAGAAAAGCTTTGTCCAATCAGAAAACCACTGGACCGAGTCCTCACAATTTACGAAAAAAACACAGAGCAGGAATATATAAGAGATTGAGAATTGCACGACAACATGTAAAGCAGCCTCATTATCACACTAAAGGGAAAACAAATTAAAGGCATAGTCAGGAATGTCCGGTGATGTTAGGTGCTGAGAACAGCTCACCTTGGTTATCAAAGTTTACAATACAAATATACTGGCACATCGAAAGACGTCGCATCTTCCTCAAACAAAAATAATGCATTGCTTTTGTTCACAGTTTCTATATTATGACAAGTGGGACTTGAGTATTCTTCTACGACCCTGTTAATACATTTGTGGGTGGGTCAAATGTTTATGGCGAAGTTGTCTGCTCCTAACGATTCATCACAGATCTTGTCCATTGTAACCCTGTTGCCATTGGTAAACCGTTAAGTATCGAGTTGATCCATAGGGTATTCCCAAATTATAGCGTTGTATCTAGCAAATCTGTGTAGTGTCACAGATCTTATAAGAAATAACTGAATCTGGGGAACATCCACAGATCATATCATACTCAAGCAGATCCACATGACGTCCACAATGGATTCATTACAGCTAAGAATCGAGCAGATATGACGGGCGTCCACAGGCAAAGATAGTATCTGTATAGCAGATCGACGAGGCTTCTGTTAAGTATCTACTGAGTATCCACAGGGTTCTATCCAGTGAGTATTACAAGGGCATCTTAATTAAGTAACTCCCATAGGTATCAGCACAAGATCTCTCAAAGGGTATCTGAAGTAATTCCTATAGATATCAGCACAAGATCTCTTGAAGGGTATTTCTAGTAAATCCCTGGAGTATCTACACTGTATTATGATGGGTATCTTAAGTAATTCCCTTGGGTATCCATATCATGTCTTAAAGGGTATCTCTAGTAATTCCCTTGGTAAAAGGGTATCTTTAGTTCCTTTGGGTATCCAAAAGTATCTTGTGAGAGTCCACCACTTATTTGTCCATTTGGGTCGAAGAAGCCAGTCGGCTCATAACCACGAACAAAGCTGTCAATGCTCTACAAAACTTAGGTATTTGGCACAAAAGGCTCCTGGTAAAAACCGCTAAGCACAAGCTGACGTCGATGAGTAATGAGAAAGCCTCACAGAGACTTTCCTGTGTAACATGCCAGCAGACACTGATTTTGCACGACCTTGAACTAGGGAATGTCAAGGTCAAGCTTTTTTTCCATGGTCACTGGATTTATCACAGCTATGGCAACTTTTCCAAGTTCAATCCCAAGGTCCTTCAGTCAAACGACATAAGGTTTGTAGGGGTCTGGAAACAAAAGAATTATGGATTTATAGTTACAATACATTGGGCTTTAAATACCTCAGAAATTACAAGAAATATATGCATTTTTATTTTTCTATTGTAAATAAATGTTTAATTCGTAAAAGGGTGATTTATTTCTGGCTTTTATAGCGTTTAACTCATTCACCCCTGAAATTTCATAATGGACTGGTCTGGTCTTTGATTAAGAAGAGCCTAAATGTGTTTTCAGGGGCAAACAAGTGTTAAGTACATACCCAGGCTTCTGTACACAATAAAACATTTTCATGGGTGATAAATTCCGCGATTTTCATTTCAAAAACAATTTGCAGAGACTAACTTTCGTAGATTTACCAACTTGTATAGATAACCTTCCAATATGAATGAAACAGATAATAAGTTCGTGTAGATAAACCTTCGCAAATTTACTTATTTAATTGCAAATATCACGAGAGGAAATCGCATGCGAATGAAAGTTGCTTTACAGTACACAATTAGATATTGATAGTATTTGCACCTTAACACAAGAAAATGGTCATTTAATACATGAATGAATTAAAAACATTTCGGTAAATTAAAAGTTGTGTTGCTAGCAATAAAGACTGACCTTTGGTTGGAAGCGTTTGGTAGCCTCACTGAGATGTCGACACCATAGTAATGCCTGGGCTTGATTGCCACCTCGAAACTTGTACACATTTCCTGTAATATAACATGGAATAAATATTACAAGGGGGTTGATACAAAATCTATTTTTTTAACGATGAATGACAGGAATAATGGAGGCAATGACAGGAATTTCGAATTTAAAGAAGGCTATCATCTGTTTTGTTTGGTGCCAGTTTTGTTTTGTGCAATTCCCCCCCCCCCCTCCCCCTTTACCATCAACTTGGTTTTGTTGCAGGATGGGGTTGTTGGTTGAAATAACTTTTATTTGAAATAAAAGTTTTATTTAGTTTTTTTTAAATCTTCATTTTGAGCACTTTACAACAATATCCCCACAATTACGTTTCTTGAAACTTTTACCCCTAATAAATCAACACTTTCTGTAAGAGTGGTTACTAAATTACCAATACTTCTGTGGGATTAGTGAATACCTACCCTTCATTGGATCTGTTAACTGGAATGCATCTGGTTGTAGTGGGTTGTCTCCCATGACCACCATCCAGCCAACCACTGACGTCATCTTACTTGGATTGGTTTTAAACTGTGAACAGAAACGTGGTTTATAAGAAATTGATGGAGGATCAAATTTAGTAGCCACGAAACAAAGTTAGTTTGCAGTTCCAACATGGCATGATTTACAAAAAAGAAAGTAAGGCCCAGTTACATTAACATTCTCTAACTTTAGTTAAAATTAACAGAATAAAAACAGATTTATTAATATGATTCTGGATCTAGTTTCATCAACATTTCTTAACTCTAAGGGATTCTTAAACTTAAAATTCTTCACAGTAAGGCATTACAGCTTTAAGGAAAGTTATGTATTTGCTTTTCTATGAAGAATTTTAAGCTTAAGAATCCCTTAGAGTTAAGAAATGTTGATGAAACTAGATCCAGAATCATATTAATAAATCTGTTTTTATTCTGTTCCGTTGTTATTGCACTATTGTTGCAGCCAACTATGACACAGTTGATAAGAATTGTTTTAGATATACTTACAGACTGACGGTCCCCGCCCCGTAATGATTTGGCCGGGTAATACAGTAGTGACGTGCCCCACAGCGCTACCCAGTACCTTGTCCAGGACGTCACCTAAACACCAATAACATCATATTTTTCATATGCCAGATAAATATACAGTTGATATATATATACCTTTTTCCTAATGATATTTTTCATATTATCATACAGATTTCTTATTTAGATATAGAGGAACCTGTCAAAACCAACACTTGTGTAATCTGGATTCCTGTTTATTCTAGCTTAACTGTATTAACTGTATTATATATGTAGGCATTTTCCTTCATGATTATAGTTATTAAAACCAGGTAAAATCTCGAAACCGCTTATTCTGGCCAAATATGCATGAAAGTTATTAAAACCTGTAAAACTGAAACCTGCTTATTCTGGCCAAATATGCATGATTATAGTTTATAAACCAGGTAAAATCTTAAACCTGCTTATTCTGGCCAAATATGCAGGTTATACTGTACATATTATAATCACCTTATGTAATGCACATAATTAATCAAAAGTGTATCCAAAATATTTATTTATTTCTATGATTACTTTTACATAATATAAACTGCTGAGTATATTTCTTATTTCAAACTGAAAGTCTGAGTTATCTCCCCTAAATCATTACTCACCGTTGGTTTCTTGCCCTCTTTGAGAATCGTTTTCCTCCGTAAGCACCCTTCACATGTAAAACTCTGCTGGAAGTTTTCCTGTATCTCCTCGGATTCTCTCCAAGTCATACTGAAAAACAGAGGGTATTTTAGTAAATTATGAAAAAACTGAATACTCATGTAACAATATACTGGTAGTGAATCAAGACTTTTTGGTTAGTGTTTTTCTCCTGAAATGCATTCAGTTTAACAATATGACTTAATCCAGGGGTAGACAAAATGACAGTGATAGTAACCCCTTCAATATTGAAGATGGATATACAATGACATAGTGTAATATGCCCAAGATCATTTTTCATTGGCTATAATTTTGATATACTTCAGTCGTACCAATAGTTTTATGGGTTTTATTATATCTAGTTTACTTACTGGTTTCTTGCTGGCCAGAACATCTCAGGTTGGTCAGCTGAATTGGATTCAAATGCTTCTGAACCTTCAGCTGTAAAAGAAATGAAGTTTTTAGAATATTTCTCCAGCGTACAGTATTGTTTACTAACTTGACTTAACTCAGTTTTATAAACAAAGTTCTGTATGATTTTGATGTAGTTATTCTTCACATTTAACGTATTTTGTACTAAAGTACAAAAATCCAGCTTACACAATTACAAGCAAGACATATTCAAAACACAACCATCAATATACAAAATTGTGATGTATAATCGGCTTAGTATACGGTTATCAAATAAACACAATAAATGGTCAACACAGAAGCATTGTGTATGCAAAATAAATTTCCGGTTTATTTTAATTGGCGACATAAGCTTTGAGTGAATTCCTTAAAGTCTATCTGTGATCGGCCATAAATTGAACTCAAGCACAATTACGTTCTTGTTCCCAAAAAGTCACAATCTTGCCAACATTTTCTTTTTTAATATATAATTGGTAATATCTTATCGCAAATTAAATTTAAAATCAAGAACTTTGATAATAGTCAGCAGTACTTTTACACAAGACATGCTAAAGCGCTGATCAAAATGAGGAAAGCAAGAATGGATGCAAAAACTGCTTTGAACAGAAATTGGATCAAGCTATATCTGGTATGTTTTTAAATGACTTAGAAATTCTAGATTTAAATCAAATTTAGAAATTATAGATTTCAGTAAACGGTTTCAGAAAGTTGTATTAGCTCAACCGTCTATTGGACATTGTGGGAAAGAATATGCGATGTAAAGAGATCATGACAGCATTTTAGATTTTGAACATCGACGTAGAGGGATCATGATAGCATTTTAGATTTTGTACATCGACGTAGAGAGATCATGATAGCATTTTAGATTTTGTACATCGACGTAGAGAGAGCATGATAGCATTTTAGATCTTGCACATCGACGTAGAGAGAGCATGATAGCATTTTAGATCTTGTACATCGACGTAGAGAGAGCATGATAGCATTTTAGATTTTGTACATCGACGTAGAAAGATCATGATAGAATTTTAGATCTTGTACATTGATGTAGAGAGAGCATGATAGCATTTTAGATTTTGTACATCGACGTAGAAAGATCATGATAGAATTTTAGATTTTGTACATTGATGTAGAGAGAGCATGATAGCATTTTAGATTTTGTACATCGACGTAGAGAGAGCATGATAGCATTTTAGATCTTGTACATTGATGTAGAGAGAGCATGATAGCATTTTAGATTTTGAACATCGACGTAGAGGGATCATGATAGCATTTTAGATCTTGTACATCGACGTAGAAAGAGCATGATAGCATTTTAGATTTTGTACATCGACGTAGAAAGATCATGATAGAATTTTAGATTTTGTACATTGATGTAGAAAGATCATGATAGCATTTTAGATTTTGTACATTGATGTAGAGAGAGCATGATAGCATTTTAGATCTTGTACATCGACGTAGAGAGAGAGCATGATAGCATTTTAGATCTTGTACATCGACGTAGAGAGATCATGATAGCATTTTAGATTTTGTACATCGACGTAGAGAGAGCATGATAGCATTTTAGATCTTGTACATTGATGTAGAGAGAGCATGATAGCATTTTAGATTTTGAACATCGACGTAGAGGGATCATGATAGCATTTTAGATTTTGAACATCGACGTAGAGGGATCATGATAGCATTTTAGATTTTGTACATCGACGTAGAGGGATCATGATAGCATTTTAGATTTTGTACATCGACGTAGAGAGATCATGATAGCATTTTAGATTTTGTACATCGACGTAGAGAGAGCATGATAGCATTTTAGATTTTGTACATCGACGTAGAGAGAGCATGATTGCATTTTAGATCTTGTACATCGACGTAGAGAGATCATGATAGCATTTTAGATTTTGTACATCGACGTAGAGAGATCATGATAGCATTTTAGATTTTGTACATCGACGTAGAGAGAGCATGATTGCATTTTAGATTTTGTACATCGACGTAGAGAGATCATGATAGCATTTTAGATTTTGTACATCGACGTAGAGAGAGCATGATTGCATTTTAGATCTTGTACATCGACGTAGAGAGATCATGATAGCATTTTAGATTTTGTACATCGACGTAGAGAGATCATGATAGCATTTTAGATTTTGTACATCGACGTAGAGAGAGCATGATAGCATTTTACATTTTGAACATCGACGTTGAGAGAGCATGATAGCATTTTAGATTTTGAACATCGACGTTGAGAGAGCATGATTGCATTTTAGATCTTGTACATCGACGTACAGAGATCATGATAGCATTTTAGATTTTGTACATCGACGTAGAGAGATCATGATAGCATTTTAGATTTTGTACATCGACGTAGAGAGAGCATGATAGCATTTTAGATTTTGTACATCGACGTAGAGATAGCATGATAGCACTTTACATCTTGTACATCGACGTAGAGAAAGCATGATAGCAATTTAGTTATATAGGACTATCAATGTAGCAAATAAACAAACCAATGAAGTTCAAGATCATGCTGATCAGAGAATTGTAAAATTAAACATTCAGATCCTTACATTTTGGAGAATCTCTAAAATAAACTGAAATCAGACACACTTTATTATTTGCAAAATAAGGACAGATTTTTTCCATTATTATTATCATTTTGCCACTGAATGTTTTATAGGTAAAACAACTGATGCACTTACAATATTTAGTTAAATTCTAAAAGAAATCAATAAGCATCTACCTGCATTTTAAATACCCCATAATTTAATACAGATTTAGTATCCACTAGATTTCTTTTTTACAGATTTAGTTATCCTTTTTTTTTTATAATACTAGGTATTTTATAATATCATAAAGGCAAGGACGAAATGTGCAGGATGTGTGGTGAGGGATAAAGCAAGCGTGCGACGTACTGGTTGTTGTGGAGAACTTGCCGCATATTGACCCGTCGCTGGACGCACATGGCGACTCCTCTAGTACACTATCGTCCAGTAGGTGGCGTATTCCCTGTATATACGGGGCCGTCGTCTTGGAAGGCAGACTAAACGTCTTGTCAGCTGTCTGCTTCTGTTGTCCGTTGCTCATGAAACTGAGTTAAAATATTTCAAAATGAGTACTGATAAGATTAATAATTAGCCATAATCAATAAATGTGGGTGCTATTACTGCCATGTTGGTTATTTTCGGAGAAATTATATTTTTGTGATTATATGGTTTATCTGGATGCAAAAAGTTGATCTGTAAAATATTACAAAATGAGTGAATTAAGATATACCCTTGTAGTCAGATAGCAAAATGTTGATTCTCTAAAATTTAATTATCTTGTGTTAGGTCCAACTCCCAAACATGTTGACAAACAAAATAATTTGCTTTATTGTTTATCTCTTACACCACAGGAAATTATGTATAATTTGAGTATTCCCTTGCACAAAACCGTCAGAGCTACCTACTTGGCACTTAAGCTTTTGGTCTTCCTGTGGCACTGGACTTGTTTTGTACTGGCAGTGGTGGCACTAGGAGTTAAGTGGTTACTATGTCGTGGCTCTGTGGCCGGGGACGGCGGTGCCACCATGATCTGTACATCCTCTTTGGATGTGGACAAGTTCGACATTGGTGGCTCCACTTTCAGGGAAAGTCTACAAATATATCAAATGTTTAAAAAGCTTCTTTCTTAAAGATCATCATTTGCAGATTTAAGAATTTTGTAGAATTATATATCAATTAAAATTATATAGATGTTACTTCGTGGAGAGACTCTTTCTCACCTGGATTAGGAAATTCTTTAGAGTAAATTGTATGTGAAAGAAAGTAGGTTTACGGTATTCAATTACTGGAGCAAATGTTTAATTTTGGAAACATGCAGCAGCTGTAAGCGAAAGAGTGAACACAGGTGGGGCTTGACCACTTACTTGTAATTATCATCCTCCACAAATTTCTGTAGCTCCTCAATGTACCTCACTGACCGTAAGTAGTTCTGGACGTGGTCCAACACCGGTAAGTGATCTAAACGAGAAATAGAAATATTACTCAAAGTTATGATTGACATTTTATCACCAACAGATGTTTATATCATTCGTTTGCCAAGGCCAAAAAAAAAAAAACTATGATAAAAATGATATAAAAATACCTCCCAACAACATTCTTTTGGGGGAAAAGCAGCTTAAGAACCAAGTTATAATTTTTTTGCCTAACTGTCATCTTTTTATCTTTTAGAAAGAACATTCAAAATTCTGTTTTCTAACCCCTGTATTAACTCAATGACCCCTGAAAATTCATAATGAACTGTTCTAGCCTCTGAATTAGAAAAGTTCAAATGTGTCGTCAGGAGTGAATGAGGTAAGGACAGAAGTAAAACTTGTATATCTGAGTGCAGGAGTTATCATATATCCTCACCAACATGCCGATAGAGTATCAGAGTTTGAGGTTAAGATCATGTTATATCTACCATATGAAGACTGCTGTAGATCTGCAATCACACGTAGGATGTTGTTCATCTTAACACGTCTCGGGTGGCTCTCCAGGCCGCCGGAGTGAGGATGGGCGACATCTATATAGATTAGGTTCGTCAAATAAAGACCTAAAACATCAATATATCATGAAGTTTTATTGTCATGCATACGGTACACATAGCTCAATTATGGACCTAAAACATCTATGCAGTCATATTTGCTATAAAGTTTTGGCCAAAATCATGGACATCTCTCTCATTGAGGTATTATTTTTCAGGTATATGTATTGAGTCTTTAACAAAATTCACACCTGAAAATTAATAATGGACTGTTCTCGCCTTTGAATCAGAGGAGATCAATATGTCTTTAGGGGTGGATGTGTAAGTACAATGCCTTTTTTACACGGCTAGATCATAACCGTTTGATTAATCAGTATCATAAAAAGAACAAAAGATTCTATTGTTTTACCTAATTTGATAATGAGATGAAATAGGCTACAAAGTGCAAACAATTATTTCTTTGAAGAAACATTATTTATTTCCTGCCAAAATTGCACTGAGGGGAAAAAATGAAGTTGCAACACTAATCAAATCGTTCACTTCAATCAAATACTCATTCCCGGCTGTTGTACTTGGAATTGTTTGCAATCAGAAAATGTCATAACTGAGTTTGCCATCGCTATAAAGAATAATCAATATCACATCATCAAATGCACACCCAGTGGACAAGTTTCATTGGAGCCTTAACGGGCGCATCAGCACAAGTTATGTAACCCACATCCAATTAACATGATCAAAAGATACCTCGTGGCTCCACCATGCATTCAATTATGGAAAAATTCTGGGCATATTTTAGCAAAAGGTCGTTTGCGGTATTTTCAATCGAACGGGTGAAAACTCTAAGCTACCGTACGAACTAACAGTGTCAAGAGACATGTATGAAGAAGTTTGTACGTGACTCTCAGGTTTTTAGATGTATTATACCATAGCTTATTTTAAATTTTAATAATCAATTTTGCAGTTCTTGCAATCGATGGGCAACACAATTGTATCACAGAATTTTTGCGGTCTCATTTAGATATTACCTAACAATTGCAGTTTGGACAATGGGATTTTCTTCACAAATAAAATTTTAAAGAACAGATAAGAAAATTTTCAATATTTTGAAACTGAGAATATCACATACCTTAATTAACTGCATTAGGCTTGGTTTCAATGATTGCTATTTAACCTAGTTTCCAAAAAATTATGGTTTTTTTATAACGTCATGTACAGGAAATGTTCATCCTATTTGGGTTAACTCAGTCACCCCTCTGTATCTATGATGAACTGTCCCTGCCTTATTATTGGAAGACTTCAAAGTTGTCTTTAGGGGTAATGGGTTAAGAAAATGTTCATCCTATTTGGGTTAACTCAGTCACCCCTCTGTTTCTATGATGAACTGTCCCTGCCTTATTATTGGAAGACTTCAAAGTTGTCTTTAGGGGTAAGTGGGTTAAACTACTACAAACCTAGGTACGGAACACAGGGGTGTTTTACATTGTCCATGTAGTCTCGTAGTTTCTGACGATTATTGTTCTCTGAAAACAGGTCTGCGATCTTCTCATATGTAGCCTTGTCTCGCCTTGACAACATCTGAGAAAAAAAAAAATGTGTGTTTTTAATCAAATGGGAGACTTCTGAACATTGGAACTTCAATTACTGATGATAAAAAAGTATCAAAAATTATTCTTTTGAATGATAGGAAATGAGCATGTCACTGAAATATGATAGTCAAAACACACAAATGTAACTTACATGACTCTACTAATGTCATTAAGCATTACACAAATTTTCTTTTTTATTTTTGAGAAAAAGCTATGTTATTCTAGACATTAGGTCTAAAACCAACCAATACTAATACAGGTATGGAACATAAAAAGTGTTTGTAATGAGATTAAGGTGAAGTTAAGGTCAGTTTATGGTCGTCCGTAAGACGATCAGAATTACAATCAGTCTCTTTCTATGGTGACCAATTACAAACTTAATGGACGTCACAAAGAAATTCTATCTATCACTATTTGTAATGGAATCTCTCTGTCTATTACAGGGTTCAAGTTCAGCGTACTTCATTTCCTAGGGCCAAATATCTGATTACATAGAAAGGTATTCAGAACTTCACCTAGCTGTTCAGGTATATTAACGCAATACTGATCATGGAAAATCTACGCTACAAAAACATGCAGAAAATCTCAGAAAAAGATGTCAACAATGAAATGTAAAGCTATGTAATGTTTTCTGGAAAGACAAGTACATTTAGAAGTTGATTTTCTGATTACAAAATAAAATTTTATTCACATGAAAGCTTTCATGTGTCAATTTTTTTACAAAAATGTTTCATAAAATAAAAATTTTGAATGGTGCATATAGCAAATATATCTATATTTAACTCACTACAAAATTAAAGTGATTATTAAAAGTAATTAAATTATGTTAAGACACTCACCATCCACGTTTTAGACAGCCTAAATATTGCTGCACTTTGTAGGGCTGACAGGACAGCCATCACAGCATGCAAATTATTTAAATCTAAAAGTTTCTGAAAAAAATAAAACAATTATACTAAACAACTCTAATCACAACCCATAAATCAATTATCTTTTGAGGTGAAACTGTTTCTGTAACTTAACATTAAAAGTAAAATTTGGATACTGGAAATTTAAATATGACTTCTTTGAAAAACAATTTAGCTATACACTTATGAAATTGAAAAATTGATAAGCATACTATAAGAATTTCAGTTTGTGTTTTAATTTGTAAACATTTATGATAACAAATTCATTTTCAAATGCAAAGCTGTTCAGGTGAAAAATATTTCAGTTACAGCTTGTATGAAAAAAAGATAGTTGTTTATTCTAAGATTTTTTTAGGAGTGTACCTTCGTATATGTAACTAAATCTGTTTGAGTAAGCTTACCTTTGCTATTTTAATATAATGGGCTAAAACATCTGACCTAGTTTTTAATGTCTGGCAGGTTAGAATTTCACGTTGGACCCAGAAATTTACCTGTAACGAGAAATCAATACAATACATACAGGTACACACTTATATATAGGTACAACCAGACAATGCGCCATTACAGTTAATTAAACATGGACAAATATAAACACAAGGAAACACGAGTTTATTTTCCGGACCACAACTTCCTGTGCATTGTAAACAGTATCCAGTTACGGTAGCCATCCCCATTCGGGGTCGTGGGGGTCTCCGTATAAACAAGCAATACATCATTCTATACCCATTCATCTTCTCCGCAAGTCGGTGACAGTCCTCAAGTTCAGGAAAAGATGTCTTATTTTGTGTATTGTGGTTAAATTAATGGGCTACAGATGGTTCATGAATTGCACATAATATATATGTATATAGACGTTCTGCATTAATTCAATATCAGTAAGACCATAAAAACTTTAAATGTCAAATTATTCAGTTTATGCATACATGAATGTATGTGTACCTCAATATATACATTATAGTGAAGTTTCATTCACAAAATTATAAACTAGAAATGTCCTTATGATCAAGAAGATAGAATGGAACGGGACAGGTTGGGACTAGATGGGATGGACATGGTAAAACTATGACCTCCACTCTCTTCCTTGATAGGAGCATGAAATTATTTAAATATTTAATAATAATACACTAGGTTTTGTAAATTTCATTAAAATATTCCCTTGAACTTTGGAAAACAACATCTGTTAAATATAACGCAGAAACTTTTTAGTGTTATAAACAGTTCATAATCAAAGTTCCAGGTAAATATTTGTAAATTTTGAACTAGATCTATGAAAATGTTTTGGATGAGTACATAACTGATATATAACACAGCTGCTATATATATGTGATAATATCTGATGTCTATCCCACCACAGGCCACCAACACAGCTGGTCTCATGTAGGCTCCCCCTCTATCGGCCAGCTAGTTACAATTTTCGAATGAGGCCCCCAACTTTAATTAGGTACATCACACAAAAAAACATATTTTGATTTTTGCTTGTTAACTATATTATTAATCAATGTATGCATAAACAAGTTGTTGGTTTTTTTTGTAAACAAGATCGTATTTTTCTTTGCAAATAAGTTTATATCCCAGTATTATTTTTAATCAAACATTTCAAGGACGCATCAGTAGAAAGTTACATAGTGTGTCATATCCTGAACATTTATGATAGTCTCTTCATTAACTCATAAACCCTTAAAATTTCATTATGGACCGGTCTAGTCTTTGATTAAGAAGAGCCTAAATGTGTCTTCAGGGGTTAACAGGGTACGTAATTTAACTCATCAATTTCATAAATAACTCAATGATGCAATTCATTTTAGCCAGTTAAAGGGAGACAATTAATGAAATCATTAAATATGTATGATTATTTTATATAATCTTCTTGAAAATGTATTTTCAGTATCGGAGAAACTTACATGGTTAAATCTCCTTGTAAATGCCACAACATTCGGAGCCTTGATGAGTTTTTCTTTTGTAGTCCAAGCGCATGACGTTAATTCCTGAAATGATAGCAAAACAATTAATACCTCTCGGTGAATAAAAGATGAATGTATCAAATATCTTGTATCAAATATCTTAACACATTACAGTATAGACAGTTGACTAAGGTTGGATTTTTCAAACTTTCTATGTAAATTTTATGTCATTGTTGAACCAGGAGAATATATACTTACATCTGGAAGAATGGACTTGAACACAGGTAAATCCATTAATGTGATCTGGCTCTGAAAATACAACAAAAATTGATGTCATTGTATTAACATATTTTAAGTCATAAAACCCCATTACATATGTCTATGGCAACTGTGACATGCTCTCAATCAGAATTTGTTGTGTTGAGTTTATAAATATATTGCCACTGCAACAACAATGGTAATTTTTGTCGTAATACATTATAGATTTATAAGAATTAAGATTTATTTTAATAGTCAAGGTCTTCAAAGAATGTGCCAGGTAACATGTGATGGAATAAAGCTGGAGTACCCAGAGAAAAACCAACCACCAATGCTAAGAGCCTGATAGCTCATGATCAGCCTTGCATAGGTTTCCATATGTTAAAGGGCTTGTGGTTATGTTAGAAGTTCAGATCACCTCAACATGATGATTATACCTACTTAGCAATGGAGGAACCTGGATTTATTAATATGTACATAACCAAGATCATCTCAAGAGAAATATTATTTGTATGCTATGATAATTCCATAATGGCCATTAATTACTCTTCAAGCCTTCATCTGAAGGGTCAAGCTCTAACCCATCGGACAGTGACCCTAACTCAATGACAGTGACCCCCTTCAATCCTAACCCACATTGGGGTTTTTATGGCCCTTTTTATATGTACAATTTGTATATCTTCTGGATGCTCCTTTATGTAATGTAAACAACTTCCTGGGAGAAGTATTTGATGTAAGAGATATTAACAGTTAACACTTTGGCCTAGCTTGGAGGCCTTTTAGCAGTCAAAAGGTACATGTATGTTTGCCTGAGGGTGATGTACTCAGTACAAGGTATCTACTGCTGTACTGTATTCATTCTTTGGCTTCAGCACTATCCCATCCCTAACAATACTATGAGACATTATAGCAACCTTTTAACAAGGCCATAATGGGTTTAGTACATCACCTCACATTTGTTTAAAGTTCATTTTCTTAATTTTTTTTTCATCAGCAATTTTTTTCATTATATGCTTTGATTTTAAATATTAAAACAAAATTTCATATAAATATTTACTGATATGTTTCTGTTTATCGAACTAGATGCAGCCAAGCATCAAGAAAACATCCGGACTGATGTACAAAACATATCGATCGTTAATCAGATCGACACCTGCAACTTCGTTTACTATACCAGCTTCACACCCTACGAGGCTACCTGACGTAAACAACATGTTATTGATGATCAAAGAGATCTAATTTGTCTGATGCTTTCTCAGGCTAACTGCTGAAGTATAACCTGTTATTTCGATCTATACATCATTATGTGTACACAGAAATAGGTACATAATAAATTATAGACAATTATTGACATTTGCATTTTATAGATACCAGTGGTGGTGAAATTAAAAAAAAAATTAAGGATTTCGACAAACATAAAAAATTAAATATAATTATTTATATTTGCACCTGTAATTTGCTAACAGAATTGGAAGTAAAAAAATATTTAAAGAAGTTTGACAAACATAACAATAAAATTTGTTTTTCTCCTAAAAAAACTCTTTAATTTAAGGGTATTAACACCATAGGTTAGGCCATCTGAGTCACATATTAACTTATTCACCACTGAAGACACATGTAGACTCTTCCAAATTAAAGACTGGACAAGTCCATTATGAAACTTCAGGGGTGAATGTGTTAAGTTTGTGACAGGAAGACTGGGAGGGAGTATAAGGTATCTAACATGTAGGTGTACAAATATCTCAAGATTACAAATGATAATCCCATGTCCCTGATGTCAAAACATAAACATGGCTGCTTATATAATTCCATATCAATTTATATATGTAGGTGGTTGAACAAAGTAGGTATATATGTAAGAAAATCCTAGACATAAAAGATGTGTTTTTGTTGAGACCACAAACGTACAAGTTATGTATATATAACATGCACTGACAAATATAATTCGCCCACTTTTATGCATGCCATGTAAATATTAACGATTTAATGTGTTGGCAGCGTCTTCTTTTTGAATACAAACGACTGCAATTTTTGATCAAATAATCAATTCAAACTGAATGGGTTCCACTTTGGCAGACATAGATATATTTACCAAGACTGGTTTTGAAAGCAGTACACGACAAAGAAATTATCTATCTAGCCCATCTTTACATTCCTCAATAAGATAATGTATTTTATATATATGTATGGCTTTGACAGGTTTCCTGTTGTGTGGGAAGACTGCATGTACTTTGTATTTCCTATCCCAGTGTTTACAATTATACATGTTATGTTGAACACCTACACAGGATAAACGTTTTACACAATGTATATCTACCGTATTCGCCTAAATAGGCGCCCAGGGCACTTAAAAAATGAAAGTGTATTCTTATAGGACCAAATCTGGGCTAACATTTCACAAAATATTTGCAAAAACTAAGTCATT
Source organism: Argopecten irradians (assembly GCF_041381155.1). NCBI lineage: Eukaryota > Metazoa > Mollusca > Bivalvia > Pectinida > Pectinidae > Argopecten > Argopecten irradians. The sequence goes on along the minus strand of NC_091137.1, from coordinate 44,284,457 downwards.
AATAACTTTTCAGCAGAATTTAGATAGAAAATCCTACATGTAAAGTTTTCTAAGTTTCACTCTATTTAATTTGAGGTATGTGAAATTGAGGTCTTAAGACGGTGGAGGGGTGTGTATAGGCCCTGGGACAAGGATGCTTTTGTGTCAAATACAGTACCCACCCAGAGAGTATAGACAATATATGCATCCATGTATATATATATATATATACATGAACATCAATACACATATACCGCTACAAAACAGGATAGCTATTAATTCATCCTCTTTGCACGCCTTGAACATTTCCATTCAGCTTTCATACAACAGCAAACAGTAGTCTACTGCAGTGTATTGCACACATCCTCATCATGATCATTATGGGGCTATATGCAGTTTAGAACGGAAAATTCCACAGTATCTGGGGAACTGTGACCCATTGGGGAAGGCCTTGTGGTAGTAACCACTTGGCCATCACAGCACCTTCTGGCAGCACTGACTGTGAAGATCACATTGTTCATTGTAAACTCAGATTTTAGAATGACACCTCAAAGTAAATTAGAATTACTAGTTGTATCTGTAAATCATAATGTGACATTTAATTTATGCAGAAACATGTAGGTTTCAGTGTTTTAAGTAAGGTTTATGTGTCGGGGTGCAGATGAAATCAATAACATATTTTAACTGCTTACAGTCAGCGTTTTAACTGAATCTATTTTTGGGGAGATCGGCTGTGAACTTGTTTAGAATATTCAGCCAACCATGAATAACAGGATTGGCTTGTAAACATCCAATAGAACAAATCAATAATACATTTAACAACAAACAGGTGGTTATGTGGCTCTGTTATTATTCACCTTATGGCACTTTAACCTTAAAATTACATCCCTGTGAAAAATAAGTGCAAATAGGACAAAGCTAATTTGAATTTAAAATGTCACACACAAGTCGAGGGTACTTTTTTCCATAAATGGAAGCCCATACATCACTCCTGCATGGACCTAAGCTTATCGGCGGAGCAGATTCAGTGAACAGTTACTTTGAACTTGTATGTTTTAGAAGTTCAATGCAATGAACTAAAAGCACAACATATGTATTCACAATACATACTAAATCTGTGTCTATGGTGAAATGATAAGAAGTAATATCTTTTTAAACAGCGTTAGACAGACATGCGATTGTCAGGGGATAAAATTACGAAAATAGACTGGACAAAAATGATCCAATTCAAATGGTTACAACTGGGGAAAGACGCACAAATATTTCATCATTTTTGTATTTTGTAGAATAATCAAGGTTTTTTCCCTTCTTCTGCAGAACACTGAGAGGCTTCAACTGACATATTGTCTGGAAAGTTATCTCCCCTTTGTATATACTTACAGCGAATTCATCAGGTGAAACCCGCAACACATCAAAAACGACGGCATCAAAGCTTTTCATGTGTGGCAGGCCTGACTGCTTGTCCAACGACTCTTCACTGCCCTGGCTGATCGCCTGGAAATACACAAACAGTTGCGTCCATATCATACCTATGTGTCTAGTAATATCTGTAAAACATCAGTAGATAAATATTGGCAAATAATACACACAGATTATTTCTATAGTGTAATAATTATGTCATATCTGCATGTACAGCATATCTTTGTAACAGAAAATTGGCTTATATGCGCCTAAAATTACAAAAATAAATGGTTTGGTTGGTCATTTTAAGATGGTCAATCTCTGTCACGGTGTTGTGTATGTGTGTTTTGGGAGACTGTGGTATGTTTGTGTTGTGTCTTCTAGCTTGTACATACCTGGTAATGTAAAAGTGGAATATTTGTATAACTCTTGTACATTTTACAGTGCTGTCTTACTGAAATACACTGCCAATCAACACTTTCTATTATAATACAGTTTACATAGTATTTATGTAAGCTAGATGTCATAAAACATGTGTAATGAACCAGTTTCTGTTGTTAGCAAACATTCTATTATCTCTGACATACAATTTCTGTATACAATTTCTCTATACAATATGGTACAATACTCCATAATGGTATATTTAAACACTACATATTTACATTTTGCTTAAAAGTTAAGAATATGAGGAGATACTTTTATACTGTATATATATATATACATACATACATACCATGTTGTTATAATTCAGATCCCTCATTAAGATTTTAAAGAGCTAAAAGAATCAGCTGCTAAATATAGATCCTGATCTCAGCTTTTGTTTGCTTTTTAATAGTGTTACAAAATTTACTCATTGCATCAACTTTCATTTTACATTAACACATATCATTTGTGGAAAAACCCTATGTTGACACCACAGAGTCTATATATAGCTTGATATTGCTGTCATAAATTTCACTTTAGTATTTAAATACACTGTACGTTATATATACGTGTGATATTTATGAGCATTCGTTAACACTCATGGGACACTTGAATTACTAAAGCAAGCTCATAGATTCTATATTTTCAAGTCTACAGGCTCCATTGCATCAACTTTCATTTTACATATCATTTGTAGAAAAATGTGCATGTGAATTAATTGACACCTGCGGAGAGTCTAAATATAGCTTCGCTGATTTAGTTATCATAAATTTCATTTTATGGACACTGTATGCATGAGCATTAATTAATACTGGGTGATATATTATACATTAATTAAGCAAGCTCACATAATATGCTATATTTTCAAGAATAACTTGTAGGTTAATTCTTAAAATTATTCAAAATTATTCAAGACAAATGCATTCATCTATAATTATATTGAAGTTTAATTTCCCAGCTGTCAATCAAATAACATATGACATTGTATTTTGTATTGCAAACATATGCTATGACATTTTCTCCGACATTGAATATATATAGGTACATGTGCATATAAATAATGAGCATGAGGTGGTGCTATATATAAACCGCCTGATGAACGGTCAATTTTGGAACACCTTAACCACTAGGCCACAATGACCTTCTCATGAAAAAACACTATATTACATTAATTGTATAAGCTAATAGATCATGCAAGCTTGCTACCAGGTTGGTAACAACTTGTGGAACATAAATGCATGGCTATGTTACATATACATATTTACTAAATTTATGGCTCCTAATCTTTGACCTCAGCATTACTGAAATTCTTGAGCATTACAATAAGAGTTAACGGTACATGGCATTCTGTATATGAATATTTGTCCTATAGTTATAATATACTTACTGATAGTAGATAGGAATGTGATGAATTGTCAATTGTCATGTAAGTTATGCAGGGAGCGCAGATATACACAATAACAACAATTATCATGATCTATATACACAATTAACATTATCGCCACTTTTTATAATTAATACACATAATGAGGTCATGCATTCATATACTCAATGACCTCTGCAGAGATATTCATTCATGTATGAAATCAATGAAACAATTAACATTTGATTTCAAAGTGGTGAATTTTTTTTCAATATTCACAATAAATCTACAGATTCTTTCAGTTCCAGTCATTTAATTAAATTATTCTATAGGTATAAAATTAAGCCTATAATAAATAGCAGCACATATTTATCATATGCAATTAAATTGATCACTTCCAGTTTCTTAAATTGTTCAAATATATATCTCGATTCTTGAAATAACCTTTAATTATTCTTATAAAAAGCTTATTGATTTCAATAAATCCACAAAGACTCTATATGTAATCGTCATAACACTTCCAATTTCCTAAATTGATTAGTATAATATTCAATTTATAATACCCAGAAAATTAAATTATCATCTAATTAATTAATAATAAACCTATCTATATATATTGGTGCAGACACATAATTGCCATTTACACCTCTGGAATTGAGTATATATCATATATATCGAGCCCAAGGCCATGTCACTGTTAATTAACATCACCTGTGATTTCCACAAGTAAGTTGTTCCCTAATTAACCTGTCTCCCCTCTCAGGTATGGGGAGTTATACACAGGTAAGATACTCTGTAATTAACCTTTCTCCCTCCAAGTGTATGAGAGGTCAGAATTACATAGGTTCTATAGGATCCCCCTGTAGCATTGTCAGGAGAAGAAGGAATGATAATATGTACATTACAGTGTAGAACTAATCCAATGTATAATTACAGGTGACCTTTCCAGGTATGTAAGGTATTCCAACAGATAGGGGGGAGACATACCAGCCATAAATGTCATATACCTGTATATATACACAGTATATATATTATATACCAGCTGTTAATACAGCTACCATCCCCAACATACAGGATTGTCAAAATGCAGATAACATTTTAGAGCAGCTAAATGATAAAATTTAAATATTAATAAGTCACTGTCTTTATTAAAAAATATGTTTTCAGGATATCCATTTCAAGCTGATATTAAAGTTATGCATGGAATGAAATGCTTACATTAGGCCAGGATGAACCATATATTACACTGTATATGCTATGTATATATTAGTTATACATTATATGTTTCTGATATAAGTGCAAACCCTTGATATCATAATTAACTGTGCAAATTCTTTCACAAAATTATCAAGTTTGACAGATAAAATATATAAATACATCAATTTTTATCATTTCAACATATTTTTATTTTAATTATGTTATCTTTTAATCACAATTTTTTTTATTTTCAACAGTTTTTGTTGTTGTCAGATATTGCACATGCACTGCATTGAGTTATCTATAGCTATACATAGAAGGATGTTTTTGAGCATTTAAAATTTGAATTACGTACTATCAAGGTTAATTATACATAATTTTACGTCAGAAACAGACTGATATATAATAACAATACATAACATTATCAACCCTATTACAGATATTTAATGGTCTTTAATGAAACTAACAAGATGAGACCAATGTTATGATGTAATCGTAATGATTACCTCGTCAATTTCCTGATTTACCTGACATGGCTGACGTTTGTTCCTGTACATCGAAACTGACATAACCAGATGTTTTTATTTGAGGTCTGCCTCGGAGTAAATAAACAAATCTGACATATGATGAATAGAGGGAGCGGCTCTGAGAATGATGAGGCTCCAGGCTCTACCACTGTGTGTGGGTTGGGGTGTGTTTGATTGACAGAATGTAAGTATCATCACACCTGACAGGTACAAACTGACCACTGGCTAGCTGTCCAGTTAGCAGCTCCAAAATAATTAAGGAGATGTAAATCTATTTACCTGCATTATAGTTATAGCTGTACCCAGTTTATGAAAATGAAAACCAATATATATTTGACCCAATTATGACATAATAAGTGTTCCTCCCCCCCCCCCCCCCATTTTTTGAGGTCTCAATGTCATTTTACAATTACCTCAAATCAAATACAGACTAAAAAGTAATCTATGACTTAATTACCTTAATAATTTTACTAAAGACTAGTGACTATATTTAAGCAGCCCCTTTTTCTAAGTGCCCTGGCGGGGGTTCATATAGGGTAGAATAAACTGTACTCCAACGTATATCACTTAGATAATTTACATTATACCCATGTAAACATAATTCTTCTTTTCATCATCTGACCATTATAAATTCAGCAATATATATTCATAGTAACAGATAATTTGAGTAATTAGACCTACATAAGTCTGCAGTGCAATACACATGACAATGAACAATTAACTGACAATGACAGACAAATTTTATGTGATTGACAATCGACGATGAGTCACAAACGATCTGTCCTCTATTTATATTCTAGAGTTTCACAGATATCCTTGGTAGAATGTAATACAATACCTTATATACTTTCATGCATATATAATATCTGCTTTAAAATCACATCAGTGTTTGTTATGGTGTATGTCAATGCTGTATACAAATTTAAATCTGTAGCCGGTACCACATTATATAAATGAAAATATAAAGTGCCTTAATATAGTTCTCTGACATCTACATCGACCAGATTTCAGTTTTTAAACTGCAAACAAATAGATTTCCTATATATGATTTTGACTATATATATATGAAAGGTTTGAATTAAAAAAAAAAAAGAAGA